>NC_139225.1:7470328-7672828 GCF_055691185.1 Crinia signifera | reverse complement strand
ATTTTTCCCTTCCCCTCAATGTAGAAAAACTCTGCTTTTCTATCTCCTGACTCTGGAACCACGTTTTGTTATTATTTAAAGGGGGTGGTGGGGGGAGTTAAGAAGAAAAAGTTGAATTCCTGTGCATTTACTCTGGTGAGTGACTTTATAGAATTAACAAGTTTTCAGATGTTTTGGATACAGGATTTACCATCGGAGTAATAAGCAGAAGATTGTTTACAAATCTTAATCGTTTGCATTTTTTTTTTTTTAACAAATCGCTCTGTTGCCAATTATTGTGGTTTCCGCCTTATCGCCGCTAATTGCGATTTCATGAAACAAATCCACAGGTTTTAAACAACAGAAGGATTTTCTGTAATTGGTTTAGAATTTTGGCAGCGCCATCGTTACCTGTATGAGTTGTTATCTGCCTGTATTTATTAACATATTGTACTTCTTGATAGCGTTAAATCGATTTCTTGTAAACGTGGGGTATTAGAATTAATTACAGGGGATGAGGACAACGGGCAAAAAAAAAAAGCAATGCATGATTTTTTTGTTCATATGAGCCAATTTATTTAAAGTGTATAAAGTATTTGTATAATCTGTGTGAAGAGGAAATGCAGCATGTTGTGTTCCTATCACATGTTCGATATACAGTATCTCTATTTTCCGATAAATCGGTGACAGTACCAATAATTGATGAATGTTACTCAACACTATAGTTGGTTGGTCACAATTGCTTTCATCCAAAAATGTAAACATTGGTTCCTGTCAAACAATGGCATTTTATTTCTCAGCATCAGTGAACAGCATAATTATTACTATTATTATTATTAATAATAATAATAATAATAATTGTGGTTATTTGTATCTTATAGAAGAAGCAGAAAATATTTTATTTTGTAGGGCAGATGCATCAAGTTAAATGACTTTACAGAAAAACAAATAGACTATGGCAAATAATATTAATAACAACCATAATAACAATAACAATAGTAAATAATAATAAATATAATAAATAATAACAATAATAATAGTAAATAATAATAATAAAATAAAGGAAGAAATGCAATCGTCTGTAAGCAGAAAATATCAGCTATATTTTGTCGTGTTCACAACCCACCCCCACACAAACACACACGTCTACATATAATTACATTTGTTATGTTTGTGTAGTTATATCAGTATTTAATGAAATATTTACCATGCACATTGATAGCCACACAAGCCATTAGCAAATAAAAATACATTTGTTTTCTATTATTACATTTATGCTTTTATGATTGTTGTTATTTTTTGTATTTAACTGTAAATTACTTTTACAAAATTCTGAAAATTATTGAAAGCTAAAAAAAAATAATTATCTGATCACTTTAAACTATGTGGTAAATATGCCACGTTACATCAGGAAAGGAGATAGTAATAAAGCTTATTATTATTCTTATTCTTATTCTTATTGTTATTATTATTACTGTTATTATTATTATTTAAAAGAATGTAAAAAGCTGTGCATGGGGGACAGTATACATACTGGAATTGTTTTTAAAGCGCACATTATTTAAAAATAGTTACTGTATGTCACAGAATCACATATAGTAAAGGGTGCATTCTCAGTGTAGCAAATAATTCTTTAAGGCTTCTAGTGTATATATATATATATATATATATATATATATATATATATATATATATATATAGCATACAAGTGTCAAAAATGTCCTCCTACTTATTTACCACCAGTATCAAACAATAGACAAAATCCAATGTTTTAGCAAAATATTTTGGTTATTTTTTTAAATTCTGCAGAACCACAAAAACAACTGACAGCGAAGCTGAAGACTTCCAAAAAGGTCCCACATGAGACCAAAACGCTGGCTATTTGTCTACTGTTTCATATTGAAGTAACAGGACTTTTTTTGTACTTTATGGACATTCTAAGTGCCCTCTTTCCATATACATAATAGAGATAGGTAGATAGATAGATAGATAGATAGATAGATAGATAGATAGATAGATAGATAGATAGATAGATAGAAAGATAGATTGATTGAATTATGGTGTGGAGTGTTTCTTGAGTAAAGATACACATCCACATCCATCCCCTCACAAAAAAACACATACACACAAAAACACATACACACATACACACACACATTTGTGCGTGAATCAATCTACACATAAATCATATGCAAAATGATTAAACGCTGAATTGCTTCTCGTCTAGTCTATTGTATGTGTTGTTGCACTGTATGACATAACCATAGCTTAGAATTTTTTGATAAAAGAAATAATCCGTTTGCAATCATATACATTTTTATACATTCACAAGTGAGAATCGGTGTAATACCAAAGGGTTCAATGAACTTCCTTTCACACTGAGCTCAGACACAGTCAGCACAAGTCATTCCAGTGACCTACTAATGCTTTATTGGCATATGTGTAGATGAGTACTTAATGTGTTGGAAATAACATTAATGTGCTGGGAATAACATCAGAACAGCAGACACTGTTATCATACACACATAATATCGAATTAGCCAATTAAATATGCTTTTTGGCAATCCTATCAGGCAATGCATGTGCTATCTACAGTATATGCAGTGTTTATTTTACAGTTTCTTATATAGTATTAACACAAGATGTATTTGCTTAGGACTAAAAAGGGGTGGACACACGGTGAGATTTTTACTACTTAGAAACATAGAAACATAGAATGTGACGGCAGATAAGAACCATTTGGCCAATCTAGTCTGCCCCTTTTTATACCCTTCAGGTAATCTCAACCCTTTTTAATCCTTATTTCTTTGTAAGGATATTCATAAGCCTATCCCAAGCATGTTTAAATTGTTCTACTGTCTTAGCCTCTACCACCTCTGATGGGAGGCAATTCCATAATCAAATCTCCTAGAAAGTTAGCAGAAATCACACAGGTGTTTTCCTGATTAGATACCAAATAAGTCAGTATCGTCTAGCTGAAGGGGTGTACACACGAGGAACTTTTTAACAGGAGATTTTGACTAGATAGTCAAAATCTCCTAGAAGTTTAGCCAAAATCTCTCTATTTTTCTCCTGCTTAGTCAATATTGTCCAGCAGAAATTGCTTAGCATAGATTGACTTTGCAGGCAAGGCAATTTTGACCAGATCATAGACTATCATTGCTTAGACAAAATCTCCAGTGCATCTAGCCAAAATTTCTCCCAAAATTGCTTAGTCAAAATTGTCCATTAGTCAAAATCTCACCGTGTGTACACCCCTATAGACTATGCAGGCAAGGCAATTTTGACTAGATCATAGACTATCAGTTATACAAACTCACTTAGCCAAAATCTCCAGTGCATCTAGTCAAAATCTCTTGTGAATCTAGTCAAAATTGCTGAGTCAAAATTGCCCATTAGCCAATATCTCACTGTGTGTACATGGCTTAAAAAATTCTCCAGATGGTATCGAAAAGTCAGTAAGACAAATTCCTACCTCCTTTCTCTTCCAAGTTTTCTATGAGCATGCAATAAAGCAATTAACCTATTATATATGATCAAATATTACATATCACACTACTAACTGTACTATGTATTATTTATTATAATTTACACTGTCTTACATAGCGCAGCAGATTCCGTTACAGCGTCTTATATAGCGCAGCAGATTCCGTTACAGCATCTTATATAGAGCAGCAGATTCCACTACAGTGTCTTATATAGCGCAGCAGATTCCGTTACAGTGTCTTATATAGCGCAGCAGATTCCGTTACAGCGTCTTATATAGCGCAGCAGATTCCGTTACAGCATCTTATATAGAGCAGCAGATTCCACTACAGTGTCTTATATAGAGCAGCAGATTCCGTTACAGTGTCTTATATAGCGCAGCAGATTCCGTTACAGTGTCTTATATAGAGCAGCAGATTCCGTTAGTGTCTTATATAGCGCAGCAGATTCCGTTAGTGTCTTATATAGCGCAGCAGATTCCGTTACAGAGTCTTATATAGCGCAGCAGATTCCGTTACAGTGTCTTATATAGCTCAGCAGATTCCGTTACAGTGTCTTATATAGCGCAGCAGATTCCGTTACAGTGTCTTATATAGCGCAGCAGATTCCGTTACAGTGTCTTATATAGTGCAGCAGATTCCGTTACAGCGTCTTATATAGTGCAGCAGATTCCGTTACAGTGTCTATATAGCGCAGCAGATTCCGTTACAGTGTCTTATATAGCGCAGCAGATTCCGTTACAGTGTCTTATATAGCGCAGCAGATTCCGTTACAGTGTCTTATATAGCACAGCAGATTCCGTTACAGCGTCTTATATAGCGCAGCAGATTCCGTTACAGTGTCTTATATAGCGCAGCAGATTCCGTTACAGTGTCTTATATAGCGCAGCAGATTCCGTTGCGCTTTACAGTTGTAAACAGAGATAAACCAAACTGGGTAACAACAGACAGACTTGGAGGTAGGAGGGCCCTGCTGCAAGCTTACAATCTATAGGGACATAGGAGGAAAACACTGCAATAAAATATTTTATTATTCTATTGGAGTGCATGAAAGTAAATGGAGTGTGGAGGTAAATCAGCTACTGTACATTCTGCAACATCTGATATAAAACCATCTGGAATAACAATCAGTGTAAAATAATTGTTTATCGTTACGGTGACTATAAGTTCCCGGAAGATGTCTATAATGATACTTGATAATGATAATCCACAGGTTATTATTATTATTATTATTATTATTATTATTATTATTATTATATATTGAAATGTCTAAATTTTCCTGCTTAAAAATGAGTAAACATTGAACAAGCAGGCATTTCCCCCCTACAAACTACAATTTATAGATGGTATTGCTCAGTGTAGCTTTCAATTGTAAATGAGAACACAATGAGGTACTTGTGTACTTTCACGGCTCCCATCGCATGCCATCGCATGCCAAATGTAGTGGAATGCGATGGCATGCGATTTATGAAGTTTTTAAGCATTTTTTTAGTGAAAAATCGCATGCGATCGCATCGCATGCGATACGATCGCATGCGACCACATGCGATTTTAACAGAAATGCATCCAAATGCATTGAAATTAGTATAAACATGTTCAATGGCCCCCAAATGTCATTTTTGAGGCTGTACCACCCCCACTATCAACGCGAACCCGAAGTGTGTCGAGCGCAGCGAGCCCGCCAGGGGCGGCGGTACGCGTATTACGACCTTTTCATACCCCCACTATCCACGTCGGCGTGGAGTTGAGAATAGAAAGTGTGGCGAGCGCAGCGAGCCCCGTGAGGGGACGCGGACACCTGTGAAGCCCGCGAGGGGACGCGGATACCTGTGAAGGTATCCGTGTCTCCTCGCGGGGCTCGCTGCGCTCGCCACACTTTCTATTCTCAACTCCACGCCAACGTGGATAGTGGGGGTATGAAAAGGTCGTAGGACGCGTACCGCCACCCCTCGCGGGCTCGCTGCGCTCGCCATGCTTCGGGTTCGCGTTGATAGTGGGGGTGGTACAGCCTCAAAAATGACATTTTGGGGCCATTAAACATGTTTGATACTAATTTCAATGCATTTGGATGCATTTCTGTTAAAAATCGCATGCGATCGCATGCAATGCGATTTTTTACTATACGATGGACATCGTGGGAGCCGTGATTGTACATAAGTACCCACAATGAGATCTACAGTATTTAATAGATTATACAGTGTGAGTGGGAGAAAGGCTGAACACACAGTATATACATAGGACACACTGATAATGATGATATGTACAGAGAGTGCTAAGAAAGAATGAGGTGAGTTAAAGGTATCTTCTTAAATACTACAATCCTTGCTGGACCGATGGAACCAGATAATGCAGTTAGATGAAGTAAATGTGGCTCACATATATTCTCCTACCATAATACAGAATAAATAGATATAGGATAAATTCAGGTATGTCTAATAACACAAAGTATAGATGTGCCTTTGAGATTATAATATCATCATAATTTATTCATAACATAGAATTAAAAAAAATTAGGCTCCCATTGTCTGAATGCATCTACAGAATATAGAATGTACAAAGTATGATAGGTTGATTTTCATTCCTTTTTGTTTTCTAACTTTCTAACAATGCAAATAATAATTATAATAAATAATATTATTAATAATACAATTATTAATATTATTATTATTATTTATAAAAAAAATTGCATGTTTGATGGCGGTTTTCCAATAAGATACAATTTGAATTTCTGTAAACAAAAATAAAATAATCTGTTTACCTGTTTACCATGTGTAACCTATATCACATGGGGGTTTTATTTTTATTTTAAAATATTAAAATTAATTTAATTCTGGTGGTACTGTATTGTACTTGCGGTGGTGAAGCTTTCTGAAGTCTGACATGCACTTTATGAAAATGTCACATCAATAAGGGCAGAATTTTTAGAGTATTGTAGTACATTGAACTGTAAGATTTGACGCTGGCACATATAGAGTTATTTGGGCATATTTTAATTATTTTCTGGAGGAAAGTTTTCCATTAAGATTTGGACTTACAAAAATTGATTTAGCTGTCCATATCATTGTCTGAAATTTGTATTGTTTACATAATACATATATTTTCATTAAGAAAACATTCTACACGTCTATTAAAAAGCATCAGAAACAAAGATTTTCAAATGTAGAATATTATAATTTAATCTAAATGTCTAAAGGTGAATTAAAATGGGCGAGAGATAGATAGATAGATAGATAGATAGATAGATAGATAGATAGATAGATAGATAGATAGACATACTATTAAACATAGATTTGAATTAGGATGATAGATAGATAGATAGATAGATAGATAGATAGATAGATAGATAGATAGATAGATAGATAGATAGAGCGATCAACTGACAGAAAGACAGACAGACAGACAGACAGACAGACAGACAGACAGACAGACAGACAGACAGACAGACAGACAGACAGACAGACAGATAGATAGATAGATAGATAGATAGATAGATAGATAGATAGATAGATAGATAGATAGATAGATAGTTGATGACAGATAGATAGATAGATAGATAGATAGATAGATAGATAGATAGATAGATAGATAGATAGATAGATAGATAGATAGTTGATGACAGATAGATAGTATGACAGATAAATAGATATAAGAAAGACAGAAAAGGAGATATGTAAATAGATATGACATAGAAATAGAAATGAAAGAAATAGATATCAGATAAACAAATAGATGGAAGAAAATATACATAGATTAATAGATACTACAGTAAATCAAAATCAAATCAAATGTATTTGTCACATACAAAGTCATACATAGTACAATATGACAGTTGTATAAGCATTCACTGCATATTGTACTATGTATGACTTTGTATGTGACAAATACATTTGATTTGATTTTGATTTGATTTTGATTTACTGTAGTATCTATTTCTCTATGTATATTTTCTTCTCAGTAGATATAATAACAGAAATAAGACAGATATATACTTGTCAGATTCATATATCCGTTAACTTCATTTCATTGACGACATCTATCAGACAGTTAATGTACAGTATGTAGAATGTTTGTCACAGCCACACAGCTAAATATCGGGGTGCACTCTGTCCCTGCACACAGATATACACAGATAAACCTTCAAACACAAAAAGAGGTAACGTTGCCTATAGAATCTCATTGGTTGCTATGGGCAACATCATCTTTTCAATTTTGAAGTTTTAGTGAGTTTACCCCTAAGACACACACACACACACACAATCACACACACACACACACACACATATATACATACACACACACACATATACACACACACACACACACACACATATATACATACACACACACACATATACATACACACACACACACACACACACATATATACATACACACACACACACACATATACATACATACACACACACACACATATACATATACATACACACACATATATACATACACACACACACATATACATATACATACACACACATATATACATACACACACACATATACATACACACACACACACATATACATACACACACACATATATACATACATACATACATACACACACTTACACACACACACACACACATACATACACACCCAGGAAGAGTATCACGTATCCGAAATCATAGGGACCAGAGGTATTTTGGATAACAGATTATTTTTTATGTCAGAATATTTTTATATTTCAATGAGGTGTCTTGCATTTATGCTGTATAAACCCATCAAACACATGAAATACAAATATTTATTTTATTTGTGCATAAAACAAGGTTTCAAAACATGAAACAAAGTTTGTGTACTATCACTAAATGTGAATGCCAAGAAATCACGTCCTTGCACATATTTAGTGCAGGTCACATATCATGTCCCCCAGTAGTGCCAGTTACAGATGAGCCCAGTAGTGCCAGTTACAGATGAGCCCAGTAGTGCCAGTTAAAGATGTCCCCTGTAATGTTAGTTACATATCGGTACTTGTTTCCTAGCACGGCGCCCATCGCATCGCATACCATAAGGCATACGATGGTATGCGATGCGATGTTAGCCGATGTTATACAATTTTAAATTGTATACCATCGAATTGTATGCCATTGTATGGCATATACAATGGTATACGATTTTAAATTGTATAAGCACCCTAATGGGTGTTTTCAATGTTAAATGTGCCCCCTATAAGTATATTAATTGTATAAGCACCGTAATGGGTGCTTATAATGTTAAATGCACCCCCACGCCACCGCCACTATCAATGCCAACCCAAAGTGTGGCTAGCGCAGCGAGCCCGCGAGGGGCAGCGGTACGCGTCCTCCAACCTTTTCATACTCCCACTATCCACGTCGGCTTGGAGTTGATTTTATATAGTGTGGCGAGCGCAGCGAGCCCCGCGAGGGGACGCGTAATACATGTGAAGTAATGCACGTCCCCTTGCGGGGCTCACGCGCTTCAGGCTCGGTGGCTCGTTGCGCTCGCCACACTATATAAAATCAACTTCACGCCGACGTGGATAGTGGGGGTATGAAAAGGTAGGAGGACGCGTACCGCCGCCCCTCGCGGCCTCGCTGCGCTTGCCATGCTTCGGGTTGGCATTGATAGTGACAGTGGCGTGGGGGTACATTTAACATTGTAAACACCTATTAAGGTGCTTATACAATTAAAAATTGTATAGGGGGGCCATTTAACATTGAAAAAAACCATTAGGGTGCTTATACAATTTAAAATCGCATTGCATTGCATTGTATGCCAATGTATGCCATATACAATGGTATACAATTTTAAATTGAATACAATGACATACAGTATGACTGAATATCGTGGGCGCCGTGCTAGGAAACAAGTACCTACATATCATGTCCCCAGTAGTGCCAGTTACAGATGAGCCCAGTAGTGCCAGTTACAGATGAGCCTAGTAGTGCCAGTTAAAGATGTCCCCTGTAGTGTTAGTTACATATCATGTCCCCAGTAGTGCCAGTTACAGATGTCCCCAGTAGCGCCAGTTACAGATGTCCCCTGTAATTTCAGATACAGATGTCCCCTGTAGTGCCAGTTACATATCATGGGCCAGATCCTCTAAGCTTCAAATGGAGAGTGATAAAATGGAGTGTGATAAACAGCCAGCCAATCAGCTCCTACCTGCCATGTCACAGACTGTGTTTGAATAATGTTAGAAAAGAGCTGATTGGCTGGCTGTTTATCACTCTCTATTTTATCACTTTTGAAGCTTAGAGAATCTGGCCCCATGTCCTCTGCTAGGTCCGGTCAGGTAGTGCACGCTCACTCTCTCTCTTCTCTCTCTCTCTCCCATCTCTCTCTTCCCACCCTGTCTCTGACATTCTGTTGCTCTTGATTCTTTCTCTCTCCCTCCTCAACAACACTGTATGCCCCAATCTCTCTCCCCCTCAGTCTCCCTGACACTGTCGTTCTCTCTCTCACTCCTGACACTGTTGCTCTATCTATCCCTAACACTCACTTCTTCTCTTTCCCTCAGACTGTTGCTCTCTTCCTGATACTCTGTGTTACTGTCACTCTCTCCCTGATACTGGTGATCCCTCTCACTCTCTCCATGACACTGTCTCTTCCTCTCTCCCTGTCACTGTCACTCTCTCTCCCTGTCACTTTCACTATCTCTTCATGACACTGTCACTCCTTCTTGCTCTCTTTTCCGTATACTGTCTCTCCCCAATATTCTCTTGCTCTTGCTCTCTCCCTGACACTGTCTTTCCATCTCACTCTCTCCCTGACACTGACTCTCTCTCTCTCCCTGACACTGTCACTCACTCCCTCTCTCCCTGACACTGACTCTCCCTCTCTCTCCCTGACACTGTCTTTCCATCTCACTCTCTCCCTGACTCTGACTCACTCTCTCTCTCCCTGACATTGTCACTCACTCCCTCTCTCCCTGACACTGACTCTCCCTCTCTCTCCCTGACACTAAATCTCCCTCTCTCTCCCTGACACTGAATCTCCCTCTTTCTCTCCCTGACACTGTTGCTCCCTTTCACTCTCTCCCTGACACTGTTGCTCTCTCTCTCTCTCTCCCTGACAATATCACTATAATTGACTCTGTAATGTTTTTGTCACTAAACATAATATATTATAGTAGGTAGGAGGCAGACAGCTAGCTATTTTAACTTAGTGTATGTGTAGGTAAGGTCAATTTCTTATATTGCAAACAATTAAAGGAAATCCCTAACCAGTAACAGTGTCAAGCCTACCAGCATGTCCTTCGGGTTTGTAGGCCGACAATTTGTTTGTTAATAATATAATGGAAATGTTACTTCACATCTGCTATACTCTAATGTGCTGCATGAATTACTACAGATTTACACGCTACATAGTTATTTTACAGACTATTGCTTGGTGGTGTATTACACTCATGCAACAATGCGCCACTGATCCATGAGGTTGTCAAGCGCCATTGAGAATTCTTTTGTTTACAGTTTTTAAACAACATGTTTCATTGCATTTTTAGGTATTGGGAGTGATGATATTGGTGGTGGTCTTACTATGTGGTGGCACTCGGTTGTGTCCAACCACTTTAAGCAGTACAACAAACTGAATGTTGTGCAAAGTTACATAAGTGTAAGCCACTAAACACTAAAAATTATTGTTAAAAAAATTATAAGAACTCAACCAACTTGCACAATAATAATATGACACAAAATACAATTTCCAAAAAGTTACAAAAAGGTGCAGAGAACCAAAGTTTCTTGTATGTAAACTCAGTAACCCTAACACACACACATTGCTTGAGTCTGACGTAGACACAGTTGCAGTCTCAATCATTCAGCATGAATGCATCGTCATGCTAATGCTACAGCCAGTGGTCTACCTGCTGACATCCCTAACGACTTCATAGCTAATCTTGTGCATATTAAGATGCACCGCTGGTCACACCATCGAGGATTGCCCCAGTGGTAGATCATCTGTGTCAGTACATCGTGATCACATCATGGCCACATCTGGCTAACCTCCACACTGTATTAAAAATAAAACAGTTTTCAATTCGTGACTTTTTAGTTTTTCCCTCAGTGCCATCCACCCCAGCTACTCCTGTGCTGCTCTGTCAATGATAAAGGAGATATTGTCCGATCGGACATCTGACAGCCTGTTGAGGTGTGTTTAACATTATTCAGTGGAACACCGGTGTTTGAGTTTGGAACGTACTGTCTTATTTTACGTTGTCCCGTTAATATTGTCTGCCAGCAAACTAATCAGATAAAAGGAAATGTAATTATTATGTCAAATAAAATGTTGCCACTTTTTCATCTAATTCCTGTGTCACGTGTTTCCGTTTATTAGATAATCATTGTAAATCATAATAGAGTATTACCGCAACATTATCAATCATTATACAGTTTTTAGACTGTGAAGCTTACTCTTCTGATGAAGTTTTCCATAGTAGCCTATGGGTTACATCCAGGGGAGGCACCAGAGGGGTAGCTGCGTCACAGTTCAAAATGTAAATAGGGGAGCAACTCCAACTGCCACCAACTGTCATTCCAAATCGACTCACTGGCAGTAGGTGTGTCTCCCCTATTTGAATTTTAGAATGGACAATGCAACGCAGGGACACCATCAGGCTGTAAGCGATTGACAGCCTGATGGTGTTTGGGGGCCGCGATGGGATCTGAAGCTTGTCACTGCTATTTAGGGGGAGGAGGGGAACACAAGGATCTCCGTTGTCACACACCGATTTCCTGGCTTCTGAAGCATGCGGCTTGCGTGTCTCCATGGATACTGCAAGCTGCCCAATGGTGGGGAAGATCTGATACTACATCCTAGTACACAGTTTGGATCAGTTCCTGACGCCTCCTGCTCAGGGCCGGTGCCGCTTACCTGCTCACGATGGCGCCGGCCCAGCACCTGCTGCATTACTGCATTAGGGCTATCGCTCTAACCGCATATGAATCAGTCCCTTTACCCTTTATTTTCAATAACACATTTCTTAGCATTCATACCCAGGGTCTTCAGCCACACAACTCTTATTTATCAACTAACTGGCTAATATTTTTCCCAAAAACAGAAATTGTAATTTTTTTTTATGATTGATTTAGGTTAAGAACTATTGGCCTAATTCAGACTTGATCGCAGGGCAACTTTGTTCTAAAAAAATGGACATAACCGCGCTGCGCTGCAGGTGGGAAAGATTTAACATGTGCAGAGAGAGTTAGATGTGGGAGGGGGTTCAAACCGAAATCTACATTGCATTCTAAAAATAAAGAAGCCAGTATTTACCCTGCACAGAAACAATGTATCTCACCCACATCTTATACCCCTTTCACATCACACATTTATGCTTTATTTAATGGGTTTTTTTTATGCTAAAAAAACAGCCTTTACATTCTATCGGGACCCCCTGAGACTATAGAGACAGTTTTTGGGGGTCCAGATAAAAAGTGAGAGCTGCTTTTTTAAAAATTTCCCAGTGGCTGATAATGTCTTCAGCTGTGAGGTGGAGCGTACTACCCGGCTGACCGATCAACAATGATCAGCACCATGACAAGCACCAGGGGGTGGGAACTAAGAAACATTCTCTTCCTGCAGCTACACAGTGGGCATTTCTGACTAGTCGCATCAGGTATGACGATGGAAGGGAAAACCCAGGTAAGTGGTTAAAGCATGTATTTTAAAATACTGTCCTACCCAGCATTTAAACCAATGACCTTCCACATTGCAGTCAGAAACCTTACTCAACTAAAATAATGTAACTTTTGGACATTTTTTTGTTCAAATAGTATTATTAACATCAATACAATAACATTAACTTTCAGTCATTTCCAGCATATTTTGCCAACCTCACCATACAATCTCCTTTCATGCAATCCAAAATTCTAAATTAGATTTTACTGTAAATCCGAGTTTTGAATCTGCTAGAAGATTTGACTCGGGGCTCAGTTCACTTTCCTCCTCAAAACTGATCCAATCCAGGACTCGGTTCTTCTAAGATCCCAAAGTGTTGGCATGTTCGATGTTCAAACAAGACCGAACTGCTCATATTTGGTGTTGCAGGAATTTAAAAACATAAGTCGGGACATATATGGGCAAGGTCTGAAAGAGATACAACAGGCGTGGGAGGATATTCATTTTTATAGAGTGTATTCTGCCTATCCAGGAGATTAAGTGGGAGGACCAGGTGGATAGGTCCGACTTGATTGTGTCTAGCAGTCTCGGGAAGTTAGCTTGGAAAAGTTGGTGGTAATGATGTGTTAGATAGATTCCTAGATATTTCACTTTTTTCCTATTCCAGTTACAAGGTAGCAATTTTAACAGTTCTGTTTTAAGGGGTCCAGGCACATGAAAGTCCAGAACTTCGGTTTTATCAACATTTATTTTATAGTCAGAAAGGCGGGAGTATCGTTGAATCTCTGATAATAAATGGGGGATAGAGCTCATTGGATCGGCGAGGGACAAGAGCACGTCGTCTGCGTATAATGCTATTTTGTGCTCCGAGGAGCCTACTTTGATGCCATGAATAGACGTGTTATTGCGTATCCTCGCCGCTAAGGGCTCCATGACCAGGGCAAAAATCAACGGGGAAAGGGGGCAGCCTTGACGAGTGCCATTGGTTATACTGAAGGGGTCTGACCGTGCCCCGTTTACAATTACCCGGGCGGAAGGTGTTCGGTATAGGGCTTTGACCCCCTCCAAGAAGGGCCCTGAGATGCCCATCTTTTCCCGAACTGCTCATATTTACTACTAAAAGAATTCATTAAATTCCAGCAGCAGTTTAATCTAACCTCATCGCACTCTAGTTGTGTTCGAAGCCTACTGAAAGTAGAGATCACAGATGAAGTCAGTCTGTATAAAAACGCAGCGATGTATTAGTAATTGTGGAGCATCCGTGAATTGAGACAAAAATATGAAAGCAGACAAAATCAATCGCTCACCTACAATATGGCGCAAATACCTTTCATTGCATTCTAGATATACTAAAGAAACAGAGACGCCTGGAACTGAAGTGGGGAAAATACCTATTTAAGAATTACAGTATATATCAAGGTTACTCTGAGGAATATGGTATTAAATCGCCCAAGACTTGAATTAAGTCAAATCTAAATGGTAAACAATATAACAATGATCATAAACAATATATTCACCTTATCCCAATTCAAATTTTCCTGTTCGGCATATGCAGGTTGAGTCTTTCATATTTCAATTGTTAGAACATGATGTATTTTGGGTTTTTGAATATTTGCAAAACAATGAGTTTTTTTGGAGATAAGCGCAACATGCATTCAATGTTCTTATACACCTTCTACGCACAGCCTGAAGTTCATTTTATACAAATATTTTAATAGTTTTGGACATTGAACGATCAAAAAACAAATGTGTCCCTATCTCAGACGCGCTCAAAAAAATTTTTTGTATTTCGGAATATTTTGAGTTTAGAAATTTCTGGAAAGGGAGACCTGTATCCATAAATTAGAACTAGCCATTTAAATAAAAGTTAATGATAAATACAAATAAATTAGCCATTACAGCGCCATTGATTGTAATATATCACTCTTACGGCCAATACAAACTGGGCAATCCCGGCTGCAGGCATCGGCACTTGCGTACTATGTAAGTAGATACAGATACTTTGTGACATTGAGAAATGATCTCACAAGAACGATATATACTTCATAGAGAGAAATCTGAAGTGGCAAAAACGATTGCAAAATACAAGATTGTAGCAACTCAATGCTTTTGGAAGCATGGCCTATGTCCATAAACCAAAAGAAAGAGGACACAAATTCAAAATCAGTGAAATGCATTATGCTTGCCTATTGGTACAAAAGCAAAGACTACAGGTTGGGGAATCCAAATATCAAGAAGCTAGCCAAGTCTAGAGATTTTGAAGGTTATTGTAATCTGTTTGCACCCCCGTGCGTGATGTTAGATGGATGTCAGCTACCTGCACACTTCCCGCACAGGGTGCCCGCAGTCCTAAGACACCATAGCGGTGTCGTAGGTCTGCGAACGCTGTAGAAGTCATTCACTGGTGACGGACCAGTGAATGATTTCCCCCCCACATGCAAGCTGCAAATGTTTATGCTAAAAATCCATTTGCACGTATGAGGGGGAATTTGTCTTGCGAAGGGGGGGGGGGGGTGGCCATGCGGGCAGTGTTTGGTGGACTCTACAAGAATAAGGAGAGTCTCTACCATAATAAAGCGAGTCTACCAAAATAAGGTCCAAAGCAGCACAAGTATATGGGATGCAGTTGATTTCCCGGCGGTCGGGATCCCGGCGGTCGGAATCCCGACACTGGAATCCCGGCCGCCGAAATCCCGAAACTTTCTCCCTCCGTGGGTGTCCACGACACCCATAGAGGGAGAATAAAATAGCGTGCCGAGCGTAGCGAGGCACCGGGCCCGCTGCGTGGCGAGCGCAGCGAGCCCGCAAGGGGGGGCGATCCATGTCCCCCCCTTGTCGGGATTTCGGCGGTCGGGATTCCAGTGTTGGGATTTCGACCGCCGGGATCCCAACCGCCGGGAAATCGTATTGGATCCAAGTATATACCGTATAGCTGGAAGTTGATATGCAGAACACGTGTGTGTACCCAGACATGTCAGCAGCTAAAGATTAAGGCCGGTATTCTCTAATATCCATGCCGCCCTGCCGCCGCACATCGCCGGCTGTCGCAGACATAATTATCGCATATGCAGTAACATATGCGATAATTATGGCAAAGGACAGCTCTTGCGTTAACGGGGTTTTTACCGCTCTTTTAGTTTAGAGAATCCCGCCCGTAGTCAGAGACTGTGAGCAAGGAAGTTAAATGACAGAAAAGATCTTCTGCAGAATCAAATATCGGCAAAGCAACTAAGATGTACAATGACGAAATTGCAAACATCTTTATGTTATGAAGCATTGTCATGTCCCAACTGGTCTTAAGAAAGTCAGTGAAAGATATTGGATGAAATCATTTTATAAAACCATACATGGGCTATAGTTCATTACAAGACACAAGACCTGAATAATGGTTCCAGAAGCCCTAAGTTAATGCGCATGTATCTCCTCATGTAATGCTGCTAAACACATGTGTACGGGCACTCAGGGACTCACCATTCATAGTGCCCATGAGTCAAGGTAGACTTTGGCTTTAGGCTGCCCGACTTGCGCTGTAGCATAATGTACATAAAGTAATGGTACCATCAGTAAGTTACATTGGGACAGCCATCTGGCAGTCACCTTAAGAACTTACCTCCCACAGTAGATTAGAACGGGTGATAGCTAACAAATTAGGCCTTCACTTTATTCCTCCGATGACACCTGCAACAAGCCCCCCAATCCTGGTGCCTTAGGCTTCAGCCTAACCAGCCTATTGGTTAATCGGGTACCGGCGAGATGTTCTTTAGGAAAATGTAAGCAGATGATTGGCTAATTGAAAATATCTTATGCACAAAAATGAGAGGCCCATTAGGGTGAGACTTATGGGTAAATGTATTAAGACCAGCGTTGTATTGAAGATGGGATGTTGCCCATAACAACCAATCAGATCCTAATTATTATCTTCTGGAAGGTGCTAAATAAATAAGACTCATTGGTTGCTATGGGCAATTTCTCATCTTCAATAGAACTCCCATCCTATAAAATGTACCCCTTATTCATCAATGGCAAACTGCAGAATCTTATAATTGCTCCTGACTAAAGCAGCATTGCATGATATTATACTGTACCAACTGCTAAATAAATGGTGACCTGATAGGGGTACTCTATATGGAACTGCCAGAACATTTTAATAAAAAGTGTCATGCTCCGGAGACTTGCTTCCTTGGCAGGGAGCTGCCAGCGGGGTGCACGTGGTGGTGGGCAGCGTTACAGGCTCGGGCTGGCAGGGTGGCATCTCTGGGCAGTGCGGCAGGCGGGGTCCCAGCGCGACGATAGCCACCATCGGTACTTGTTTCCTAGCACGGCGCCCATCGGGTCCCATCGCATACCTTAACTTAAGGTATGCGATGGGACCCGACGGACCCGATTTTATGGCTTTTTTTTAGGTTTCCCGACAAATGTAAAATCGCATGCCGACCCGATTTTACATTGTAAGCATTGTATGTAATGTTAAATTCCTATGTAAAATCGGGTCCATTGTATGCCATTATAATGGCATACAATGCGACCAATGCGATGGACCCGATTTTCCATAGGAACCCATGTTAAATGGCCCCCCATACACAATTTTTGATTGTATACCCATCCTGATGGGTAATTTCTATGGCAAATGCCCCCCCATTGTTAACGCCACCCCACAATGAACGCCAACCCGAAGCGTGGCGAGCGCAGTGAGCACGCGAGGGGTGGCGGTACGCGTCCTCCAACCTTATCATACCCCCACTATCCACGTCGGCGTGGAGTTGATTTTATATAGTGTGGCGAGCACAGCGAGCCACCGAACCCGAAGCGTGGCGAGCGCAGCGTGCCCCGCGAGGGGACGCGTAATATGTCTGAAGTAATGCGCGACCCCTTGCGGGGCTCGCTTCGCTCGCCATGCTTCGGGCTCGGTGGCTCGCTGCGCTCGCCACACTATATAAATTCAACTCCACGCCGACGTCTATAGTGGGGGTATGAAAAGGTCGGAGGACACGTACAGCCGCCCCTTGCCACGCTTCGGGTTTATGTTGATCGTGGCGTGGCGTTAACAATGGGGGGCATACAATGAAAAATGGGGTCTGGGGGGCATTTAACATTGGTTCCAATGTAAAAATCGGGTCGGTCGGTTGCATGCAATGCGATTGACCCGATTTTTGCAACCCGATTGCATACTATTAAAATCGGTGGCGCCGTGCAAGGAAACAAGTACCCCACCATCTTGCGGAGGTCTGTGAGTGCACGAGGATTGGGCACTGGCGGCTGAGGGTTGTTAAACTCTGGATCCGGCAGGTGTCCTCTTTACAGGAGGGCGCCATGTTGGAGACCGGATCAGACCATTCTCTCTGAGACCCTGTGCTTGTTCAGTCTACTACCTTAAAAGGGATCAGGTTCCAGCCTCTGTACCAGTACTTCTAGTTGCCTACCTGTCTAAGGTGCTTCAGTCCTGAGCTCCTGTGGTTAACCGTAGTTGCGCCTGTTCAGTTGCTACCTCTTGAGCCTTACGGTGCTGCCTCTTTTCTCATTTGCCATCTGGTCGCTTAGCCTGGTCCTGGAGGTTATCCCGGTTCTGCCAGTCTCCGCTCTATAACTACACGCCACAGTCTACACAGTATAACTTCAAGCCACAGTCTACACAGTATAACTTCAAGCCACAGGGGTTAATGAGTTAATGCTCATTAGCGCAGATTTACTTAGGAAAGGGACTTATAATTGGATAGATATAGGCGTAGAAGTCAAAGTCAACAAGTGCTTTTCCTTGCACAGTAATTAATTAGCATTATGGAATCAAGTCATTAATATCAATACTGCCACATCTAGTCAAGATCTAATGGTTCCAATATGGTGAGGTATTTAAAATGGGACTTGTTGAGAAAGTAGAAGTCTCCTCATCGTAGCTATTGTGATTTTATGCTATTGTTATCAATGTTATTGCTGAATCTTCTACGGTGTTTTTATTAAATGTCATACAGCTATGTTAATGTTATGCTAATTTGCACACGATTTGTATTATTGTCGTTCTATATGCAACTTGTATGTCAGTTAGAGTCAATTAAGCCCTTTCACCTCCACTGAGGACAAGTTCCTTTTTCTTTATTTGAGGCCCACTGATGTTACAATTTAGCGTTTGTTCAGGCCATTAGACGGTATAATTTATACAGAACGGGGCTTTTAATAACAGAACACGCGCAAACACAAAGATTGGCTGAATAAACAGTGTAATTAAAACAACATCATAATGCTCTTAATAGCTAGCTACAGTATGCATGCTAATAATGCACAATTTAAAGCACAAGACAGCAATAACAATGAATACTGTACGTCAAACAATATTATTATAATAGTTTCCACACATCTTATATCATGCAATCAATCTTTTGCGCAGTGAATGCTTCATGGACAGTCTAATTTTATTTTAGTATCTCGTTATATGAAATGTGCCAATAATTAGAAATGTTGATTATTGTATACTGGGTCCCAAAGCATGGATATCCAGAACCCTTGTAATTGGGTGGTCCACTCAAATAAATGCCTTTTGGTCATTGGTCACCAGATCTGCCAAAATAATCATGGCCCGATAAGCTACATATCATGTCATATTGGGGCAGTACGGACGGTGTAATGGTTAGCATTACTGCCTTATAGCACTGAGGTCATGGGTTCTATTCCCACCATGGCCCTAACTGTGCGGAGTTTGTAGATTCTCCCCGTACTCGCATGGGTTTCCTCCGGGTACTCTGGATTCCTACAATCCAAAAATATACTGGTAGGCTAATTGGCTTAGAATATGTGTGTGTACGAGTGCGTGTACATGTGGTAGGGAATATTTGTGCGCTATATAATAAACTGTTAATAAATAATAATAAATAAATATAAATAACAAATATCACGTTGGCAGTTCGATTCAATTCCTTATCAATTCCGTATCCCTTGCAAAGAAACTTTCAAAAAGTATTTGCAGAAGTTGAAACGCATCAATGACTATTAAAGTAAGTTACCTGCCGTCCAGATTGGCTGAAGCAAATAGACTGTATACTTTGGTAGTCGTACTTAAAAGGTTGATCCCACAATCCTATTTCAAAAAATCTTTCCAATGAGAGAGGTGCTGGTACTCAAAAAAAGATATCGCATTTAAAAATGCAATCTGGACGGAATGTTATCGCCCAGAATCGCATTGTAAAATGCGATACTAGCGCTGGGATGTATTTTTTTTTTTTACACACTGAAAGCACAACCAGTTGCAAATAAACAAAAATGTTCATAAATGTTTTTGCAACTAAATAAATTTGCACCTATTGGAAGTTCTGATTAAATGAATAAATTATTAAATATAAAAATGTTAAGGATATTTTAATTGATTGTCACTCTTCTTCCTACTCTTTGTATCGCTAGTTTAATAAGCCTTTTCTATTATTTACATTTACAGTATTAAACATTTCTTATGCAGGCGGTTTAAAATAAAAAAAAATTACTTTTTTAACTAACAATTGCAGTGATGCTTTTGCTCAAATAAAAAAATGTTTAAAAAAAATGTTAGATAAAGTACTATATACAGTAGGGATCAAATCAGGATCGAATTGAACTGCAAGAAAAACACATTTGATTTGGACTATATATAGTACTATAACTATACTATGTAGTCTTGCCTGCACAGTCTATTTTTCTATTAGATTTTGATGCCGCGTAGCTGAGCATCAGGATCAAATCGTCATTGAATGCAGCTGAAATCCATCCGATATCTTTCAATTTTGATTTGATTTTTTCTATAAAAAAAATAGACCAAATGAAACCGTATATATGGGGCATTGCTGTTCCTAATCAGGTGGATCTTAAAATATTTAAAATTTCAAAAAAATCACAACAACAATCCAGGTACCAACCAAAAGGCAAAATTTTAATTATTACATTTTACACCAATAAGAATACCGGGAAACTATTCTGATAATCTAGAGGATACTTAAATCAAAACTAACAAAAAAAAAAGCTACGTAACTATACTGTAAGCATTCATCTTCAATAATAAGAATGGAATTGCCGGACCTTGTTTCTCTTGTAAGCACAGATATCTTTTTCTTGATCTAAAAAAATCTGTGGTTCTACCCTCTATAGTTCCATCAGCTCATACCACAATGTGTATTTTGTTAAAGAAATATATTTTTATGTATTTTACATTCGTTCAATTCAAGAAATGCTTTAGTTAATTCTGCCCATTGAAATCCTATGTATTTCTGCCTCACCTTGACCCTTCATGGTAGGATAAATACATATTCATGATTTCTGTATTTTGCTAAACTAACCCTCTGCATTATGTCCATACCATCAAGTTAAGTGCTTTTGTCGGATTGGAAAAAATCACGGAATATAAATAAAATTATTATTTTTATTATCATTTATATATGAAGTATATTATTATTTTTTTTTTTGTGTAGGTCAATTGCTCATACAACAGCCCGTGCATGAAACCATTCTATTATTCAGTATTATGTTTTTCTCCTTATTACATGTACAGTTCAAAGAATTGCAATAGTCACTATGGCCCTTATTCTGATCGGTGCGGATATTCCCGAATTGTTACGGTGCGGGCCGCACGCAACGCTGTGCGGCAGCGTGCGGGCATCGTCCGTAGAAACGCCCACGTGTCCTCCGCATTCGGACGGAGTCACTCTTTAAAAACAGGGCGTGTGTACGGACGACATACAAACCGTGCGTGTGCGGGGGAAACGTACAGATTCTTGCACGGTCTTCCCGCACAAGCACGGTCTTACCGCGTGAGAACGTACGGAAAGCTGTCCGTACGCCCCGATGTGGAGTATTTACGCACAATCAACACAATTTTGTACTGAGTACACACAGCGATCACATGACCCACTTAGGCTATTAGGCAACCTCCTGAAAAAGGGATTGTTAGCAATTGCAATCAATTAAATGCTCATCTATACTGACCCACATTCCTACTACATTCATGACACACATTAACCATTACAGCATGTGACCCAAACATACATCTAGATACACTATGTACATTTTGCTTATTTTAAACATTTTAAACAACTTACATATACTTTAGCATGTTAGAAAAAAACACTGACAACTTTGAACTTTAAATAACGATTTATTCAAAAATAACTTGCCCCAACCCAAAATTTAAAATTCCCCATCAAGTATGCGGTCCATCTCCACAATCATTTGGCTCATCAGGCCTCTCAGTCTCAGGAGGGCCCCACGGCGACCCTCCTCTGCTTGGGCAGGCTCATCTGTGGAGGAAATTAAAAATGAAAAATGACTAATGATATTCATGCATACATTTAACATAGTCAAAGCTACATTTTAAACATGCATTCTGCGAGGTGTGTGTGTATATATATATATATATATATATATATATATATATATAGGGATCCAGATCCCCTGTCCTGAGCCCAGGCACAGGGAAAGAAACGGCACTCACGGATTTGAAAAAGGGTAATTTTATCAATACATGATGAATGAAATTACAGCATCGTCTTCAACGTTTCAAGGCAGATTGCCTTTTCGTCAGGATGCGCTGTGATGTGTATAAAGTGCCAAAGGTGCAGTGAATAAACCCGAGCAGTCAGGACTGCTCGGGTTTATTTACTGCACCTTTGGCACTTTATACACATCACAGCGCATCCTGACGAAAAGGCAATCTGCCTTGAAACGTTGAAGACGATGCTGTAATTTCATTCATCATGTATTGATAAAATTACCCTTTTTCAAATCCGTGAGTGCCGTTTCTTCCCCTGTGCCTGGGCTCAGGACAGGGGATCTGGATCCCTGTACTAATCAACATAAGGGCACCGCGGTACTTATAACGTTTGTCCGGAGTGCCGAACATACCAGGATACTATATATATATATATATATATATATATATATATATATAACTATATATATATACACACATATCTACCTATATATATGAGACATACACCTATACATACATGCATACATACTACATGGAAAGCCTGATTTTGGCCCTCTACCCTTTACTCTGTCGAACACCTCACAGTCATACTGCTCCTTCTCAATCCAAACCCACCCATGACTAAGCTCTGAGAAGCATGTCACGCACTGCACCAATCACAATTCGGCAAACAAAGTTCAGTGTCTCTTATATGATGGAGCCTGGCAGGGGAGTTACACAACTCTCAGGAATGCTCAGTACATTTGTGCAATCAAGCATGGCTTGCCTGCTGATGGTGTGCTCCAGAAATCATTGTCAGAATGCCAGTTAGGGGAAGCTGCAGCACTAACCCACTCACATGCTCAAAAGCATTACTAAGACCAAATACACACACAATTATGGTGCAAAACATACATGCAGGCCGCAGGGGGTGGTTAGCTAGAGGAGGGCCCAGGGGCACTGACCACTTGTTACTCCAGTCTAAGCCACGCCTGTCCATACTCCATTTATGCCATACTGAATCTAGTTTACAAAGATCATTCACCAGTAAACTCTACTCACCTATATGAGGCTACAGATTGTAGGCAAGCAGCAGGGACATGAAACACTTACATTAGCAAGTCATCCCTTTCTTCCAGGATACAGATTAACTACACAGGTTCAGTGGCACTTAAAATCGATATGAAAGACATCCTCACAACCTGTGTCATTAATATGTGTCCTGGCTGAAAGGGATGGTTTGCCCACCCTATCTAACCCCAAAGTGTGTCTGTTGCTATCCCGTTTGTTTTGTCATTTTATAGTATTGTAAAAATCAATTGAATCACCAGTGCTACATAGCAAATAGTACATGCCAAACTCATAAATTAATCCTTATGTATACATACCAATTCCGGCCGCCTGGACAACCTCATCGGCCTCCACCTCCTCCTCAGGGGCCTCCAATGCTCCATCCTCGGCCTCGATGACGTCCTCCTCGGGTGGCAGTGCCTCCACAGCCCACCCCTCGTCATCCTCAATTTCCTGGGCCCCCTCCTCCGGCCTCCCTTCCTGCGGCTGGTCCTCCAGTGCCACCGCTGCCTCCTCCTCCTCCATTTCCTGCGCCCCCTCCTCCGGGCTCCCTTCCTGCGGCAGGTCCTCGAGGGCCACCTCTGCCTCCTCCCGGGCCTGTCTTGCGCGAGCACGTGCTGTGTATGTGAAAAATCCAAAAAGTGGCAATTAGTGGTAATTACTATTAAGCCTTATCAAGCTATAAATGCAAAGGTTAGAAGTACAGATAATTGTACAGGCTAACAGCTCCTTAGTGGCCTTTACAAAACACAGCCTGTAACATGGCAGGTATGCTGTGACATTTGGCCCATTGTAAGCATCACAAGCATTAATCCTCCCCAATAACATATTTTATGACCATTACAGGGTGTCAAACAGGAAGTAGCACTCATATATTGTATGCCATGTTTAACTCATGGATCAGGCAGGTTACCTTATTGGTTGAAAAATGGTCATGTCAGCAATATTGTACAATTGGGCATTTAATGGGTAAACACTTACATCGAGCAATGCTGGCCCGTATTTGCTGGAGCTTATCAGGCTGGCGCCACCTGAGATCAGACCATCGCCGCTCCAGCTGTGCGATGGTCCTGCGCACCTGGGTGCGCGCGAATATGCGCCTGCGGGCCGATGCATATGCCTGGCGCTTCTGCCGGTTTGTAATAAAAGGGCCGGCACGCCCCAGCCTGGTCTCCATAATGGAGACCAGAGTTCGCAGCTCCGCGGAAGAGAATGGGGCTGCTCTCCCATAGGCCGCCATCTTAGCAATGGCACACATCAAACAATCATGTGCTGTCATTGGTTGATCAGAGTGATATTTGGTATTAACTTTATTGTTCATTTTTACACTAACAGCGTGTATGCGCCAGAACAGACGGCTAACCCATTGCATCGCACACCCATCCTAAACAGTGTAAAATAAGATGGAAACATATTATACCTAATCTATAACATTCCACAAACATGGGTATAAGCAACAGGTGAAATAGTGTGCATCTCTAGACACTTACACCTAACTCAACAAGGTACCAAACAGCTAATGTATAATGAAGGCAGACCTTTTCCCAAAATTAGCCCATGCAGCCATGTGTACACTTACCTTCTACTGGGCCATATTACAGAGGTGGAATGAAAAGTAGCTAGCATCTAACCTGAATGTGGAGTGCTTTCACATGTGATTTGGATGGTAGCACTGATTACTTGTGGCTAAGTGGTGGACTGGATTGACATATGGAATGGGTAGTGTCAGTTGTACTACATAGCAAACAAGTGCACAGTACAGAAGTACATTCAAATATACATGTCATGTCTGACCTCAGTTGTATTTGGTCATTGGTGTTGGAATCAGCATTTAGCAAATAAATCACACTTACTGAGTTTGCCAGGTTTTCTGGAAATATTTCGCCACACCAAGGGGCGGGCCGTATGCGCCGCACGGTTGACGCTGGGGTACGGAACGCGGCCGTACGGAACGCAGCTTGCAGCTGATTAACGCCAATTACAGAAATAGTATTTAAAGTGGTCCTAGAAAGGCAAACACTTGTTGCAAACATGCCAGGCTCAGACTCTGAGGAAGAGCAGGTGGTGCAGAATCTGTTGTCCCGCATGGAGGCCAACACCACATATGTACCCCTCAACCCAGAGGACCGAGCTGGCCCATCAACATCAGGCCAATCAGCAGCTGGGCCATCCTCAGCAGAATCATTGGGAACCCAGCAGGTGGCTTCCCAACAGAGTAGCCAGCCCAGCACTTCAGGTACAGCAACCGGTGCCCGTGGCCGTGGCAGTGGCAGTGCCCGTGCCCGTGGCCGCAGTGGGGCAACACGGGAACCAACAACACGAAACATGGCATTTGAACCGCGGGAGCTTGACATCCTGGTGACCCGGGCACGTGATTTAATTGAGTGTCCTGCGGTGAAGTTGACACACACAAGGAGATGGAAGATCTGGGAGGAGATAACGGCGGAGATTAATGCAGTGGCTCCACAAGTTCCTCAGACGGAGCACGTTAAGAAGAGGCAAGTACATGTGTGTAAAATTTGAGTAGGACAAGTCCAGTAATGTTTACATTCAATATTAGATGGAGTTGGCCAATGGGTGTTCACGTTGCTTGGACGCACAGACATGTAGGCCATGACATTGAATTGATAGTTATTGGAGGGTGACTGTTTTTGTATCTTCTAAGGATTGGTTTGAAAAAAGAATATAGTACGTTTGGTGTCAGTAGGCACATGTTGTATTATGTTTCAGATTGCAATGGGTGCTACAGCAAACATGAGGAGTTACATGTATTAATATGTACACTTTGATTGCAGGTGGCACGACTTCAAAGGCAACCTCAAGAAGAAATTGACCGAGCGGTGGCAACACAGCCAGACCTCTGGGGCTGGCCCCATGCCTGGCAAGCTGGAGCTCACCCCCCTGGAAGAGATGGCCCAGTGCTGTATAGCAGTGGAGGAGGTCCGGGGGGTGAGCACTATAGACAGCGAGTCCCCAGCGGAAGTGATGGCTTCTACTCTTGAAGGTAATTATTTGCCAGGCCATAAGTAGATGTTTTAAATGTTGCATGGAATGTGTGGCAATTTGAATTTTCTTGTTCAACAGCATCGCCACCGCTTGGTCAAGATTCTCTTGAGGAGGTTGTGGAGTCTGTGCCACCTGGCCCCAGTAGCAGGCCCGTGCAGCAGCTGCCAAGATTGTCTGCGGCTGAATTGTCCATGTGGGGCCGTGTGCTGGATAGTATTGTGCAGCAGGGAGAGTCGGCATTCGAGCGGGTGCGTAGGGCCGAGGAGGTGCTGCAGGGTTTGACCACCAGCCAGCAGAGTATTGCTGAGAGCCTGCAGGCTATGAGTGCCAGCCAGCAAGCTATGGCTGGCAGCCACCAAGCTATTGCTGGTAGCCTGCAGGTGCTGGCTGATCAAGCCCTGCGGCAAAACGACCTCCTCCTGAACTTATGGTGGAGCTAGTTAACAGCAATAGGGCCCTAATGTCACCCGCTTCGGGTGCATTACCAACCTCATCACTCCCTGCTGCCAGAGGGGGAAGAAGATCCACCCCCTCACCAGCACGTGCTCCACATGAGCCACCATCTGACTCTGGCCGTGGACGAGGCAGAAGAGCTGCTGCACGTGGCAAGGAGCCTGCCAGGGGCAAACGTGCTCGCAAATGAACTTTGTCCCCATTAATCTCCTCCGTTATGTCTTCCCAAATCTTCCATTGAGCTGTGTGTGTCAGCATCCTGTGTCAAAAACCGTGCCCAGGGTCACCACTTTTGCCCGCGGTTCAAATGTCATGTTTGGTTCCTCTGTTGCCCTGTTTCAGTGTGCTGTACTTGAAGTGTTGGTGCTGTACTTTTGTTGTGAAGCCACCTGATGTGTTCCCAATGATTCTGCTGTGGCAATTTATTCTTTATTATGTAATTTTTGTCCTGGTATGGTACCATTTGTTTTGTTATGTATTTTCAATTATTGGCAAAGTTTGTTTAATAAATTTTATTTTGGCCCCACAAATGTCTGTATTAATTTAGACATGCAGAAGTGGCATGTGTATTAGTATTAATATTATTAAGTTGTGTGCATTATTTGCAGTGTTAAAGTGTGTGACAAGTGCAGCATGTAATGTTCCCTTTAAGCTGCAATGCTTCCAATTGTAGCAGTGAGAAGCGTGTAATTAACAAGTCATGGGTAAAGTATGTGATTGTATTGGGTTCAGGTGACATTGGTTGAGGTGCGTCCGTCCTGATTAGGCGTTCCGATTGCCTAGCGCATGACCGAGTGGTGTCCGCAAAGCAAAAGTAACCTTTTGGACACCGCACATTTCTTCCCTTTTTGTTCGCGTGCATTCGGCGTGCTGTCCGAATGCACGCCTACCAATATATGTGTACTCCCCCGTGTCCGCCCATGTTTCCGCCCAGTTTAGCCCACTTTGAAACTACGCCCCTGTGTCATTCCGCATGACGCCCATAACACACCCCTATTGGCCGAATGTATGCGGTGCACAGTTCTGTACGGGATTAGTGAGAACAAGTACGGAGACCATGCGTGGCACATGCGCGTCGCGTTCTCCACGCATGCGCAGACGGCTAAAAAACGCCATCCGAAAGAATGCGGAAAAGTCCGCACCGATCAGAATAAGGGCCTATATTATCAAGGACTGATTTGTATTGGCAGTTATTAAATAATACCCATAAATTGGCATAAATATCCTCAACCAGGACAACAAAGAATAAATTATAACAATGATAGATTTATAGTAATAACACAAGCGTGGGATTACAACTATTTAAATATATTTCCAAGAAGAAATAATTACTTTTTGCATACTTTCCTACTTTTAAAAATTAGTTTCAGGGAGATTATAGTTGGAAGCAGAATTTTGCACAGAGTCCCATTGAGGGGCCATGCCATGCTCCACCCAAAGGGCGTGTCTAGTTCCATATATGGAGATATTATGAAAAGAGATTGTGAACGTGGCACCTAGAAGCGGGGGTGTGTACTGCTACATCTGAGAGGAATCTTTTATAATGACTTATATCCAAATGTAGATGAGCCCCAAAACAGTTATTAAGAGCTACAATACTTGGTAAAGTGCTGGGAAATGCCGCAGATGATTCAATGTACCTGTATCTATCTCTCATTCCTTTATTCCCCAAAAAATGTAACAGTTTAATGTGGGCTAGGTGATATGAGGGAGATTGCTAGACTAATGAGGGAGAGAGGGAGATTGCTGCTATGTCAGGGAGTCTCCTGCAGAAATGCAGGAGGGGAGGTAACAATGATGTAACAGTGTAATGTGGGCTAGGTGACATGAGGGAGATTGCTAGACAAAGAGGGAGAGAGGGAGATTGCTGCTATGTCAGGGAGTCTCCTGCAGAATGCAGGAGGGGAGGTAACTATGATATAACAGTGTAATGTGGGCTAGGTGACATGAGGGAGATTGCTAGACTAATGAGTGAGAGAGGGAGATTGCTGCTATGTCAGGGAGTCTCCTGCAGATATCAGCGGAGCAGGATTCCAGATGACTGAAGCTGGGGATGCCAGCACTGCAGGAAGACTGGAAGATGTGAAGCTGTGCATACACTTTACAGAATGTGATTATTGGTGGTACTCCTTGGCGAGGGCATGGAGTCTAACTGATCAGCGGTATTCACCAGGGACCCCCGCAAGGAGGTTTGGACTTATTTATTTACAGTGTCTTATATAGCGCAGCAGATTCCGTTACAGTTTCTTATATAGCACAGCGGGTTCCGTTACAGTGCCTTATATAGCGCAGCAGATTCCGTTACAGTGTCTTATATAGCGCAGCAGATTCCGTTACAGTTTCTTATATAGCACAGCGGGTTCCGTTACAGTGTCTTATATAGCGCAGCAAATTCCGTTACAGTGTCTTATATAGCACAGCGGGTTCCGTTACAGTGTCTTATATAGCGCAGCAGATTCCGTTACAGTGTCTTATATAGCGCAGCAGATTCCGTTACAGTGTCTTATATAGCACAGCGGGTTCCGTTACAGTGTTTTATATAGCACAGCAGATTCCGTTACAGTGTCTTATATAGCACAGCGGGTTCCGTTATAGTGTCTTATATAGCGCAGCAGATTCCGTTAGTGTCTTATATAGCGCAGCAGATTCCGTTACAGTGTCTTATATAGCGCAGCAGATTCCGTTACAGATTCTTATATAGCACAGCAGATTCCGTTACAGTGTCTTATATAGCGCAGCAGATTCCGTTACAGTGCCTTTTATAGCGCAGCAGATTCCGTTACAGCGTCTTATATAGCGCAGCAGATTCCGTTACAGTGTCTTATATAGTGCAGCAGATTCCGTTACAGTGTCTTATATAGCGCAGCAGATTCCATTACAGCATCTTATATAGCGCAGCAGATTCCGTTACAGTGTCTTATATAGCGCAGCAGATTCCGTTACAGATTCTTAAATAGCACAGCAGATTCCGTTACAGTGTCTTATATAGCGCAGCAGATTCCGTTACAGATTCTTATATAGCGCAGCAGATTCCGTTACAGCGTCTTATATAGCGCAGCAGATTCAGGTACAGCGTCTTATATAGCGCAGCAGATTCCATTACAGTGTCTTATATAGCGCAGCAGATTCCGTTGCGCTTTACAATAGTAGACAGTGATAAAACAAACTGGGTAACAACAGACAGACTTGGAAGTAGGAGGGCCCTGCTGCAAGCTTACAATCTATAGGGATATAGGAGGGAAACACAAGGACAGGCACCAGTAATAGCATAGCAGTCCCACCAAGTTACAAGTCCAGAAGGGAAGCTATATAATACATAAGTGCCTCAGAGGGTTATGCGTATGGAACTTAAATATGATAGGCTTGCCTGAAGAGGTGAGTTTTCAGGGAACGCTTGAAAGTTTGGAGACTGGTGGAGAGTCTTATTGAGTGTGGAAGGGCATTCCATAGGATGGGAGCAGCCCGATGAAAGTCCTATAATAGTGAATGGGAGCTAGTGATCCGTGCAGAAGAGAGAAGCATATCTTGTGCAGAGTGGAGTGGTCGAGATGGTAGATATTTTGTGATAAGTAAAGAGATATAAGCTGGTGCAGTATGGTTAATAGCTTTATATGCGAGTAGAAGTGTTTTATATTGAATACGGTAAGTTACAGGCAACCAATGGAGGGACTGGCAGAGCGGATCAGCAGACGATGAACGTCTTACAAGGAAGATCAACCTAGCAGCGGCATTTAAAATGGATTGCAGTGGCGAGAGTCTGTTCTTGGGAAGACCAGTTTGGAGACTATTGCAACAATCAATGCGGGATATAATGAGTGCATGAATAAGAGATTTAGTAGTGTCTTGTGTGAGATATGGTCGTATGTTGGATATGTTTTTTAGATGCATGAAACATTATTTGGAGACAGATTGAATGGGGAGAAGAAAGGACAGTTCAGAGCCGAGGATGACCCCTAGGCAACAAGATTGTGGGGTAGGGTAGATTGTCGAGTTGTCAACAGCGATGGAGATATCAGGATGGTAACTGTTCTTGGTTGGTGGGAATATAAGTAATTCCGTTTTGGAGATATTGAGCTTGAGTTGGCGAGAAGACATCCAAGATGAGATGGCAGAGAGACATTCAGAGACTCGGCCCAAATCCACTGGTGACAACTCTGAGGTTGATAGATAAATTTGAGTATCATCCGCATATAAGTGATATTAAAATCCAAAAGAGCTGATTAGTTTGACAAGAGAGGAAGTATAGATTGAGAAAGCAGAGGACCTAAGACTGAGCCTTGCGGAACTCCGACTGACAGAGGTAGTGAAGAGGAAGTAGAGTCAGAGAAGCAAACACTGAAAGAGCAATCATATAGGTAAGATGAGAACCAGGAAAGTGCTGTATCATAGAAACATAGAAACATAGAAACATAGAATTTGACGGCAGATAAGAACAACTTGGCCCATCTAGTCTGCCCCTTTTTATCTAGAACCAAGGGAGTGTAGTGTTTGTAAGAGAAGATTGTGATCCACAGTGTCAAAAGCAGCAGAAAGATCTAGAAGAATAAGTAGTGAGTAATGGCCTTTAGACTTAGCAGTTACCAGATCATTCACCACTTTAGTCAGTGCTGTCTCAGTGGAGTGTTGGGAATGAAAGCCTGACTGAAGTGGATCTAATAGGGTGTGAGAGTTAAGAAAGTGTGTGAGGCGAGAGTAGACAAGTCTCTAGAGTAGTTTGGAGAGGCAAGGGAGCTGAGAGATAGGACAGTAGTTAGAGAGAGAGTTATTATCAGACCTGTGTTTTTTCAGAATGGGAGTAATCACTGCATGTTTGATCAGATAAGGAAAAGTATCAGTAGCAAGAGAGAGATTGCAGATTTTAGTTAAGGTTGGGATAATAACAGCAGACAGAGTTTAATGACTTGTGCAGGTACAGGATCAAAAAGAGAGGTAGCAGAGTAGGAGGATAAGAAGAGTGTGGAAACTTTCTTTTCATTTGTGGGCTCCAATAAAGAGAAAGTGTGCGAGGGTTCAGCAGGGGAAAAATGTGGGTTAGAGGTTGAGGAAGAGCATACCATTTCATCTTGGATGTTATCAATCTTGTCCTTAAAGTAGGAGGCAATTTCTTGTGCACTGAAGGTAGCTGGTGGGGGAGGATGGGGGGGGGGGGAGTAAAGAAGAGACTTAAATGTGTTAAAAAGTAGCTTAGGGTTGGTGGCATGAGAAGAGATGAGAGATTGGTAGTATGTTTGTTTGGCTGTGTCCAAAGCATTGCAGTAGGAGTGGTAGCTAGTCTTATATGTGAGGAAATCAGTCACATTACGAGATTTACACCATTGGCGTTCTATTTTACGTGTTGTCTTGTTGTTTTGGAGTGCCACGATTGCCATCTAAGCCTACGTGGGGTGTATTGGGTAGCTGGAGCCACTTCATCAAGGGCTGTTTCTAGTGTCTGGTAGAGGTGGGAAACAGCAAAGTCGGGAGAGGTAAGTGTAGGAAATAGAGAGAGCTGTTGTTGCAGGGAGGTGGAAAGTTGTGGAAAATGAATAGCATTAGTATTTCTGCGGGTTAGAGTAGGCTTGCATGATTTCTGTGTCAGTGAGCTTGGGGTAATGGAGGAGAGCGAGAGGGTAATGAGATGGTGATCAGAGAGAAGGAAGGGAGTAATGTAACAAGACAAGAGAGAGCGCTTGTATTATCAGAAAGCACAGTTACTTTTATTAACATAAAAATGTATTTATCTAAAAGAGCAGCTAAAAGAAAGTCATCACAATGAAATCACATGCAATGATAAACACTCTAATGACCTGATTTTATCACTTTGGCAGGATTATTTGAGCAAGTCCATCATTAGAATTAAGGCAGCACCAGATGTGAAGCTCCTTATATATTATAAGGGGCAGGGGCGTAACTATAGCACCGCAGCCCCCACGACCGCGGGGGGGCACTATGCATGTGCGGGCGCCGGGGGCTGCAGTGCTATAGTTACGTTACACCCCGCCGCCCGCTGCACCATCCCCAGTCTTTACCTGTGCAGGTGGGGGGGACGCTGCGAGGCGGCTGGGGGGACGGACGCTGCGGGGGACACAGCTGCGGCAATTACTTACAGCTGAGCCGGGCAGGGGGAGCCGGGAGCTGTCTGTACTGAAGACGAAAAAAAAAGCCCATACAATGAATGGGCAGCCTGTGATTGGCTGCTGAGCGCTCTCTCAGCCAATTGCTGACTGGCTGAGAGCGCTCAGCCAATCACAGGCTGCCGATTCATTGTATGGGCTTTTTTTTTTTTCTTCCGTACTGACAGTGACAGCTCCCGGCTCCCCCTGCCCGGCTCAGCTGTAAGTAATTGCCGCCTCTGTGTCCCCCAGCCGCCTCGCAGCGTCCCTCCCCACCTGCATTGACGGCTACCTGGGGGAGCGGCAGGCGGCGCAGATGGAGACCGGGGGCGCGGCGGGAGAATATAAAGAAATCTTATTCAAAAGACCGGGCGGCCGCTGATTGGCTGAGAGCTCAGCCAATCAGCGGCCGCCCGGTCTTTTGAATAGGATTTCTTCCTATTCTCCCGCCGCGCCCCCGGTCTCCATCTGCGCCGCCTGCTGCTCCCCCAGGTAGCCGTCAATGCAGGTGGGGAGGGACGCTGCGAGGCGGCTGGGGGACACAGAGGCGGCAATTACTTACAGCTGAGCCGTGTTTGGCTTGTCCGCAAAGTAACAGTCATGGTCAGGCTATGTCAGGGAAGGAGTGTTAGAAAAATCTGTACTTATTGGTTTATCGGTTTAGTTTCACGGTGGCAGCATAGCCGTAGCATGGGCGAGCGCAGCAAGCCCCGTAAGGGGACTCAGACGCGCGGCCATGCTTCCACCGTGAAACTAAGCAAGTACCGAAAAATCTGAGAATGAGCACAGCCTGGTGAAAACAAGGTCAAGGCAGTGGTCAGAAGGTCACGGCCCCTCGCTAGAAGCACTCACATTAGAGCTAAGAGGAGTGGCTGAGGATGGCTTGATACTGTATGCACCAGCGGGACAGTATAGCTTGAGTCTGGGGAAACCAGCAGGAGAGGATAGCTGGATAGCTTGAGCCAGGAATTCCAGCAGACCAGGGTAGATGAGGCTGGGGACACAAGCAGGAGAGGATAGCTGGATAGCTTGAGCCGGGAATTCCAGCAGGTCAGGGTAGATGAGTGGCTTCAGGCTGGGGACACCAGCAGGACAGGAAAGCTGGAGAGCTCGAGCTGGGGATTCCAGCAGGTCAGGATAGCTGAATGGCTTCAGGCTGAGGGCACCAATACGCCAGGAAAGCCAGATAGCTTGAGCTGGGCATTCCGGCAATGCAGAATAGCCAGATGGTTCAGAGTCAGGAAGTGCTGGAAATGGTAACTGCACTGTGTATTTAAGGATCTGAGCAAGGAAAGAGCTTTTTATATGCTGACAACAACGCTCTGACAGGTCTCTGTTCCCTGGGCTGGGCTAGATACCTCCTGCTCAGTGCTGTGTCATGGCGCTGTCCGTGGACAGAACTGGTGGGGAAAAGTGGTTGGGGAGCGGCATATAGTAATGTGCAGTGACTAAGCAGGCATCAGGGGCAGAATGCCGCAATGGCAATACAGGAGTGCCAGGAGAGGGCTGCCAATGTGCATGGCTGCAAATGGCTTTAATGGCTGCAAAGAGGGAAATCCACTATCCACTATCCCCGGGCTCATTGAGCCGGACCTGGTTCCAAAAAGCGTACCCTATATTTCTGAAAGCAACACTGGACTCTTGGACCGGTTGGACAAAAAAACTGGGGGTCCTCCATATTTTGGAACAGCCCGCATTGTCATGTCACAGCCAGGGGACATTTTTCACGTAAGGTCTCCCGGCAATACCATGCTAACTGTAACTGGTCAGCCTTGGACAGGGTACCTGGAGGAGTGGGGACCCGATGAATAAAGGCCTTCCACAGGCTTCACCTGTCCAGTTCTGAAGCCTGGGGCTGTCCCTTGCCCTCTGGGCAAGCGTCCAGGATGCCCCCACAAGCCCCCGGCTTCCCCCGCATCTTGCTACCCCACCAGCAAAACCCAGCGATTTGCGAGTGTATGTGGATGCCATAATGTGAGCCATTTTAAGCCCATCTACCTGCATGTACATATGTGAGATGCGGGAATTTTTGCAATGAGGTGGGGCTTGACGATGTAGGGCTTTGTCGTCCCCCCCCCCCCCAATGGCAGCTGAAAGCCTCCTCTCCGGGCTTCTCCTGGGGAGGAGTCAATAAATGTCAACAAGTATGTCCTTGGCACTTGTCTATCAATAAATGTTCAGCTCTGCGAACATCAGCAATGCGTACAAATCTGAATCTTTTGGAAATAGGCTTATTACCTGTGTCACGTGTAGTAACCTGATTGCCTGGTTTAATTTCCACCTATTTTATTATCCAATCAAAGAGCATGACAGGGACTTTGGGAGTGTGGGAAGGTCCATGTGATGTCATGATGTAATGCAGAAGACATTTAGGAATGTTTTGGTTAGCCAGGATATCTTCAAGGGGCCTCTTGGGACCTAAAGGGCCCTAGGCAGACACCTAGGTTGCTTTGTGGAAAATCCACCTCTGTCTGTCATACAACAAACTTCATATTGCAATCCTATCAAATGTATAAGTATAGTCTGAGGATAATGGAAAAGGTTTGCAATCTTCTGTTAAAGCATTTTGCATATTTATATATCTGTGCAATATCAAGGGACATAGATAACTGCAGCCCCCCAGCACCAGTTAAATCTATCCTTGACATTCATCGTTTTTAAAAAATGTAGATGGAAAGCAGGTCAAGTGTTTGATTTAAAGGAGAGCATCATGCTAAGACACAATGGCTACTATTGCAGATCTGACATTTCAGTCATTTATTTTCTGTATAGGCCCATGACCCTACAGTATGATGCTGCCACCTGGTGTAGCTATTAAAATACTCATATTTCTGTACAGCATTGTTAGGTTACATGTAGTTGGGAAATAGAAGAACTTTTTTTTAAAAAATTGTAAAACATGAAACTGCATTGTGTCACTTAGGCCCTTATTCAGATCTGATCGCAGTACAAATTTGTTGTCAAAATGGGCAAAACCATGTGCACTGCAGGTGGGGCAGATGTAACATGTGCAGAGAGAGTTAGATTTGGGTGGGGTGTGTTGAAACTGAAATCTAAATGGCAGTGTAAAAATAATGCAGCCAGTATTTACCCTGCACCGAAACAAAATATCTCACACAAATCTAACTCTCTCTATGCATGTTACATCTGCCCTACCTGCAGTGCACATGGTTTTGCCCATTTTGAGAACAAATTTGTACTGCACTCAGATCTGAATAAGGGCCTTAGTGCGCACAAATTACTGCCTGATTTGAACGTCAATTATTTTATTTTAAAAAGGCAACATAACAAACAGACTAAAGCATGGGTAGCCAACTTCAGTCCTCGAGAGCTACCGACAGTGCACGTTTTCCAGGTCTCCTCACAGAATCACAAGTGAAGTATTTAGCTCCACCTGTGGATCTTTTAAAATGTGTCAGTCAGTAATGAATGCACCTGCGAGGTGAGCTGGAAAACGTGGACTGTTGGTAGCTCTCGAGGACTGGAGTTGGCTACCACTGGAATAAAGGCCCATTCACACTGGTAGATTTTGAGCTCAAAGTAGCGCAGTTTTACAGTTTTGAGCTACTTTGAGCTCAAAATCTTCTATTGTGTTTGTGTGGTGTGTGTGTGTGTGTGGTGTGTGTGTGTGGTGTGTGTGTGTGGCCTGGTGATGAGAGGTGATCACGAATACGCACTCCCACATCATTGTCGGCAGTCGGATGGTTTACCACTTACAGTCTCTTACAGTGGAATGGGTACTCGCCCACGCTGCGGGCTCGGTGGCTCGCTACGCTCGCCACGCTATCTAAAATCAACTCCATGCCAACATGGATAGTGGAGGTATGAACTATCCATGTTGGCATGGAGTTAAGTTACTTTATTTTACATAGTTTGTGGCGAGCGTACAACCCGGAAGTAGCATGGCGCCATGCTGGCGCAGTGAAACTACACAAGTACCGTGAAATGTCACTGGGCCAGGTAAAAATCGTTCAGTTTGAATGAACTGAGCAATTTTCAGTCCAGCAGTTTTCACTTCACTGTACGGCTGGGTGATGAACGGTGAGTGCCGGCCGTTGGCCTGTTTTACCAGCTGAGTGAACCACTATCCATAGTCTCCTACTATGGAAAGTGGTTCATCCAAAGAGCCATTTTCCAGTCAACGATTTTCACATCATTGCTCCTCATACATGCTTGGAAAAAAAACGCCTAGTCTGTATGCACCTTTAGTCCGCAAATGTGAAATGCAACCTACTTTTCATTGGTAACCGAGGCTCCTGCCACCCCATGCAAGAAAAAAAGCGCAGATGCACCAGGAACTGAACAGTTGCATTGTTGGGTGTCTCTTGAATGCATTTAACCAACTAGGTTGCAACTTGTACCGGGGTTGGAGTTTTCCGTTGTCTGTGTATGGATAAAAATATTTGCCCACACCTGTTAAATATTGAATACTGGTGTTTCAGCCATACCCATTGGCCACAGATGTATAAAATTAAGCACCTAGCCATGCATCAATGGCATAGCAATAGTAGTGGTAGTCTGCGGAAGCTATTGCTTCCACCTCCTTGATTTCTGTATACTTGTCTGTGGTTCCACTGCACCTGCCCCCCTTAAACGTTTCCCTCCCAGAATGCCCAGCACCTCAGAGAAGATAGTTATTATGGATGCTAGAGGAGGCAGTGCCAATTTTGAGAGGAACAATTTTAATGGGGGCATACATGACAGATCCACAGTGGTAGCGGTGGGAGGAATCAAGGTAGCGAGAGCGGGAGGGGTATCTAAAACTTTTCCCAGCAGGGCTTGACTTATCTATAGCTATGACACTGCTGTGCAGTCTCCATTAACAAGCATTTGTGATACAAAATGGTTCCTTCTGAAGAGCTCAGTGAGTCATGGTGATAGTGATAGAAATGTCACCTATAAGTGATAATGGTGCAGATGTATTAAGCCTTAACAAGAGATAAATGTCCAGCCAATCAGCTCCTTGCTGACTTTTTTCAAACACAGCCTGTAACATGGCAGTTAGGATGTGATTGGCTGGACGTTTATCTCTCTTTATCACCCTTGCATTTATCTCTTCTTAAAGCTTAATACATCTGCCCCAGTGTTAGAATTGGAAGCATTTAGGAACAACAGCAACTCAGCCATAACGTGGAAGACCACAGCTGACTCCATTGCAGAAGATTTATGAACTTCCATTGACATTTCTGTGAGCACAAAAACTGTGCAGTGGGAGCTTAAAGGAACAGGTTTCCATGGCTATGTAGCTGCATGATAGCCTCGCATCACCAAGTCCAACGGCAAGTGACAGGTGCAGTGTAATAAAGAATAACACCAACACTGTAGAGCAGTGGCACTGGAAATGCGTTGTGCGGAGCTACGAATCGCGCTTCTCTGTTTGTCAGATGGGCAGGCCTGAGTTTGGCAAATGGCAGGAGAACTTTACCTCTCTGACTGCATTAAACCAACAATGAAGTTTGATGGAGGAGGGGTAATGGTATGGGGCTGTTTTTCAGGGTTTGGGCTAGGCCCCTTATCTCCAGTAAAGGGAAATTTAATGCTTTAGTATAGTCATTTTGGACATTGCTATGATTCCAACAGTTTAAGGAAGTCCCTTTTCTATTCCAACACAATTGTATTCCAATGCATAAAGACATGGTTTGATAAGTTCGGCGTGGAAGAACTTGACTGGCCCGCACAGAGACCTCATCTTAACTCCATCGAAGACCTTTGGGATAAACTGGAATGGAGCTTGTGAGACAGGTCTTTTTGTCCAACATCAGTGTCTGACCTCATAAATGCTCTACAGAATGAATGGGCACAAATTTGCATAGAAACACTCCAAAATCTTGTAGAAAGTCTTTCATGAAGAGTGGAAGTTGATATCGTTTCAAAAGGGAAGTACAAAAAGGGGAGTACAGAGCCTAATTAAAGGCTCCAGGTGCCATAGGCTAATACACATGTAGCTCACACGGATTTCTTCAACAGGCGACTAACAGACATGGTATGCAAGTCATCGTTTTGGAAACCTTGTCTGGTAGTCGTCTGTTGAAGAGTGCCGCTGCCGTTTTCCATATCCATTCCCTTTGCATTATGCACCCCAGTGGTTGTTGGATACGGTCTAACAGAGTGCCATTCCCGGTGTATATATATTGTATATATGCAATTCCAACAGGGCAGATTCACTGATCATCTCATAACATTAAGTGCCGGCCGAATATTTTTTTTTTTCAGGGATACAAGCTCAATAGAATTATCCTGAAATGTCGGACTGCAGTTACAAACATAGGACATAGGCCCGACAGCCGTGACCCTGTCCCATTCTTAGCCGTTTCGACGTGAAATCAGCAGGTGGAATTCAATGTCCCGCCTGCTGAACACCAAAAAGGGGGCGTGGTCGGGAGATACGGCCTTGGATCATTGAGCTGTGGCCATGAGCTGAAAAATCCACAGCCGTTCGCGGCAGAACGGGCCCGACTGCTTCTTAAGTCGAGCCCGTTCTGCCGAAATGCCCATTCTTTGCTGTTGGGAAAGAGAGCATTGAACAGGGCCCCGCCACTATTTCCCACGTTGGGAATAGCGGCAGGAGATTGAATACCCCCTTAATGTCAGTGAACGTCCTGTGAGTACCAAATTGATGGAGTTGTATGTTTCCCTCTATTAAGTGGTTTCATGTTTACATTGAGAGTGCCGTACAGTATATGACATTTGGGAATGATATTTGCTTTTGTTATGTAAAAAAAAATGTTGGTTACATGTCACTTTATTACATAGTCCCTCAACTGATATATTCAAAATGATCCTTTTATACTTATACTATCTGCAAAACAATGACAAACAGAAATAGAGGAATGGGACCTTCTTAAACTACTTCACAAGGCTAGAATGTGAAATACATTTCAAGTGAAAAACACATGCATTTAGATGGAAAGCCAATAAGGGTAAATAGTTCTCCTTTATTATTTTTATTCTAGATTTAAAATATGCAATTTGTCTTGCTGTGGTGACACTCGATAACCCAAAGCAATTAGCAGTAATAACTCTTCTTTGTTTTGTGACATTGCATTGACACATTTCACCTTATGTACACGTAGATGTAAATAGATAAGCCAGCGAACAGATTCTACCAGCTCTTACAGGCTACATATTTATGCAGTAATTGAATATTAAAATATGCATTTCCAATAAATATAGACACTTTTTTTTTGCAAATAGTGGTTTCTAAAGTTAACGTTATTTACTGAAAATAACTAAAAAAAAAAAAAAAAAAGACATGAAGAAAATACATGAACTTTTCTCATTAGTCATTTTCAGTTTTCAACGCATTTGAATTCTGTTGAGGAAGAATTATCGTTAATATTGGTGGGAAATAAAAATTTGGAGAACTCCATGCTACCAACAGATATAAACTACATAACTAGATGAACTACATATTACTACTGAACACAAATGTGTAACAATTTATATCCTTACCTTAGAACGAGAAACGTACTTTTATGTGGTTGTAGTTCGAGAGATCTGGAGGCGTTTGTTATCGCTTCCAAAGTGAAACTGCCAAACGGTGGACCTTGAATACAGTATTTTACTCTAATTGTTCCACTCCAAAGAAAAAGAAAGAAAAGATATGCTTGATTTATGTATTATATTGCACACAGAAATTCTGTACTGCGCTTCAGTCTTAGTGATGAGTTACGTGCTGCGGCCTGGGTCTCTTTTAATAATAAAAAAAAGACTAACAGTTTTAAATTATTGGCTTCACTGGCTACTAGAACGAAACACGTGATTATTTTAAAAAAGTCTGTTTTGAAAGCATTTACATGGAGACGAATGAAGATAGTTGTACACTCCTTTTAGCTGAAATAATAAGCGGCTGTAAGGATAATAAGGGAGAAAGACAACGCATTGTATAATAATAATAATAATAAGTAGACAGAGTTATACAGGTTGAGTATCCCCTACCTATCCGAAATGCTCGGGACCACGAGCATTCCGGATAGGGGAATTTTTCGGTTTTTGGAATAATTTTTTCTAGCCATACTTACCTGTCCCCTGATGGTGTCCGGTGGTCCCTCGGCATCCACGCAGTCCCCGGGCGTCCACAGCAGGCCTCCGGCATCTTCTCTGGGTCTCCAGCGGTCCCAGGAATGCATTGCCGGCGCGCGCGCACACTCGCGCAATGCATTACTGGGACCGCTGGAGACCCTGGAGAAGATGCCGGAGGCCTGCTGTGGACGCCCTGGGACTTGGTAAGTATGAAAAGAGGGTTAGGGGGGTTAAAAAAAAAATTTGAATGATTCCAAAAACCACGGTTTTTGGAATAATTCGGATAAGGGATGTCCGGATACAGGATACTCAACCTGAAGTGGGTAGGGGCACACACGGTGCAATTTTGCTTGCGACATGATCCCGGTTCGATTGGAATCGAATCGGTATCAAATCATACAGTCCGCAAAATGCATTCGATTTGACTATATAGTACAGATCTATACTATATAGTCTTACCTGACAAGACTATTTTTCGATTCGATTTACACTACACAGGAGCGTGCACTGGGATCGAATTTCATCTATAAGCAAAATCGATAAGAAAAATAGTGCATATCTCACCGTGTGTACCCCCTGTAAGTTTTGTTATTATTTATGTATTCATAGCAAAAGGACAAATTGTATTGACAATCACATCCTGATCATTTAAGTTTACATGGTTCTGGTAGGGAACTATATTAAAACTTTGCCAACGGCACTTCAGGTTATTGACTTGTTTGGTGTTGTTCCTGTCTCCATATAAACTGGAATAAATCTACTGTTAAGCCCCTTAGAGGCACCTGTCCAACTGCCTCCACAGTTTCCCTTCTTCTTAAATTGGTTGCGAAATTTAAATATTTAGGAGTTTTGATCTCAAGGATTTTATATCGCTTAGTATATACCCTCCTTTTAAAATTTGTTAAGAAGACAAGGGTGTGGGGAAAACTTCAACTTCAGTCTCCAGGATGATTAATTTAATAAAAATTGTTGTTCAACCTAACTTTGTGTATATTCTTCAGCATTCACCTGTCTACCTCCCACATGCCATTTTGCATCAATATCTTGTTTCATCATTCATTTGGGGTAATAGTTGTCCTCATATCAGCATACATACTTTGACGAGGACACAGAATTCAGAAGGTTTAGCTTTCCCTCATTTTCAATATTATTATTATGTATCCCAAATGCTACATTTATGACTGTGGCTTTAGGATACTTTGATCTCCCTGTACATTCTTATTTTATATTCTCCTCACTTCTTTGTATACTACACACAGATATCTAGTAACAGATATCTATCCTCACGATTTTACGTACATAGTAGCATCCGGCAAGGCTTTCCTCTCTCCCCTCTACTCTTTGCCATTGCCCTAGAACCTACGGCAATTGCTTTACGCTCCTCCACTGATTTCAAGGGCATCTCATCAGGGCCCATAGAATTGAATCTTCTGTTTTCAGATGATATGCTTCTTTTCGTCTAGAACCCCGTTTCCTCTTTCCCACACATTATTAAACTATAAACTGATTTTGGAACGTTTGCAGGTTACAAGATTAACCTGCATAAGTCAGATCTAGTGTCTATTTCCAATATATCCTCAGTAGACTTACTTGAACCCACATATTCCCATTTCCAGTTTAAAGTAGGAATGTGCGAGTTCGGATTGGGAGAATCTGGACGCCACCAATCCGAACTCGTGCTTCGAGCCCACTCGGAAATTCCTGCCCAGACTAGGAGCCCGGGTCTCCGGACCTCGCAGGACCCCACCATTGGATCTCACGAGATCCAGACCCTTTGAAGGGGTGGGCGGCCAGACACTATCCTCACTCCAGTCTAGGAGAGTGAAGAGGCAGCACTTCCTGGCCGCCTGCCTGGCTGCCTGCTCATCCGTCGTCCAGTTATAGTGTTGTCTTGTCCAGTGACTCCAGTAGCGCTGTCTTGTCCAGTCCAGTGATAGTGCTGTCTGCTGTACTAGTCCAGTCCAGTGAAAGTGCTGCATAGTCCATTGCCAGTGATGCTGCTGTATAGTCCAGTCCAGTGAAAGTGCTGTATAGTCCAGTCTGTGTTTATAGTCCAGTGATATTGCTGCATAAGTCCAGGTCCAATGGCACTGACATTCAAATCCATTGGAGGTCATCGCAATCCCTAGGCAGAAGACCAAAAAATGTACGTCTTTGGTCTGGAATTATTTTCATCCAGATCCTGACAACAATTGTCTTGCCATATGTAGTTTATGTAAAGCTGCAATAAGCAGGGGTTAGGCAGTTGGCCACCTAGCGACATCCTTGTTTATGCGTCACCTAAAGTTTGTTCATAAGTCACTGTTTAGTTCAGAAACTGTGGCTAGGACCGTAACCAGTCCATGGACACCTAAATCTTTTAATCCTGTTGTATTCAAGCACCTGAAAACCACACCATCAAGTCACTCTTCGTCAATTTCCTTCTCGATCTGGATCCGGATAATGTCACCGGCATGACTGACTGCTTTTCTATCTGGGATTCCTCCATAGGATAGCTTGCTGCTGCTGTTGCTGCTGGGAGTCGTTCATAATCCCAGAGGAAAATCAGAACACTGCTATGTCTTTCACTAAGTTATTGACCATCCAACAGTCGTTTGCGATGAGGATGAAGTACAACAGTGGTCACCCTACAGCTAAGCGGATAACTGCGGCCTTGATGGTTGGTGTTAGATGTGCATCCAGTGTCCGCCATTAGTGGAGTGGGATTTAGATGGTCAAAGGAGGTATTGTTTCCTTTGTACCAAAACCCATCTAGATTCTTCTTCAGTAGGCAAGCAATACCCAGGATGTACAGAGACGTCCGAAAAAGTGTCCTCAGTGCCCTGAAAAAATGTGGTTATACCCACTGTCCACTTAACCATGGACATGTGGGCAAGTGGTACAGGGCAAAATAAGGACAATATGACTTTGACAGCCCACTGAGTAGATGCATCACCTTACGCATCAACAGCAGCAGCATTTCTGAAACGCCAGCTCCTTCCAAGGCTACGCTGTGTATCACCGGTTTCTGTAAGAGGCACAACGCTGACAACCTCTTAGAGAAAATGAAGGAAATCATCACCCAATGGCTTACCCCACTTACCACAAATCCCCTGGAGAAACTATTGGGCAGTGCCAGTAACATATATGGGCAAATTCCAACATGCGACATGTTTTGCCCGCACAATAAATTTTGGTGGTGCAGAATTTCCTAAAAAGTGACAGGGGCATGCAGGAGATGCCCACAAAATAGTAGTACACTTTTGATATTCTACCACTGCCTGCTAATGTGCACCATCAAACCCTCCAGAACCTACCCTGCTATGACCTCAAACAAGAGGCTATTCAAGTGTACAGAGCCACATATGACATAAGCAAAGGATGGTGGATGCACCTGACCCAAGTGCAGTGGAGACTGATTTCCTTGTGCAAGGTTCTCCAGCCATTTGAACTTGCCACATGTGTAGTCAGTTCTAACTTCAAGCTGACACTGCCAGCTTGAGTCAGGCCATTTATCTGATCAGGCTGTTGCAGAAGCAGCTGGAGAAAGTGAAGGAGGAGCTAGAGCATTGCAATTCCGCAAAGCATGTAGGTCTTGTGGATGAAGCCCTTCATATGCTTTAAAGTCATCTGCTTTTGTCCTCCGTGCTCAGTACTTGGTTTAAAGCGTATGTTGTGTCTCTGTTTCCGGTGGACACGAGTCTACAGTGGTGCAAAAACCTGCTGGTCGGGAGATTGTCATCTGAATCGGACTGTGACAGGGCAACAGCTCCTCCATCATTTACTCCCACACCTGTGGCTGCGAGGATACAACTAAGATTTCCTACCCAACCCGCTCGCGTTGATGCAGGGCAAGCAGGAGCGAGTTTGGACTTCTGGATGGGACTGAAGGACCTGCCAACAATTGCTGACATGTCGACTGTCGCTTACGATGCTGTCACCATTGAAAAAATGGTGGAGGATTATATTGGTGACAGCATCCAAGTAGGCATGTCCGTACCTGTACTTGCAGGAAAAAGAGGCAATTTGGAAGCCCCTGTACAAACTGGTTCTATTTTACCTGGGTTTTCCCCCTCCAGTGTGTTCTCCGAAAGAGTTTTTAGTTCACCCTGGAACCTGGTCAGCAAGCGGCATATGAGGTTGCTTGTTCATCAAAATTAATTATTAATTCTACAACAAAGACCAGCAATTGCCTCCAGAGACTACAGAGAGACCTGTGATTGTGGAATCCAGCAGGTACCAATTGATAATCTGTGAGGATGAAGATGTACACACTGAAGAGAGTGAGGAATCGGAGGATGAGGACAACATCTTGCCTCTAAAGAGCCACTTTGTACAAGGAGAGATGAATTGCTTCTCTTTTTGTGGGGGCCCAAACAAAACAATCATTTCAGCCACAGTCATGTGGCAGACCCTGTCACGGAAATGATTGGTTTGTTAAAGACAGTGTGCATGTCCTATTTACGCAACATCAGGGTGGCTGTGAGGGCCCAAGTACAATTCCATTTTGTTTTTTTTAACATTACGTGCTCTTTGGGGCCTAGTTTTTCAAACTGCCATTCTGTCTGCCACTGCAGTGCCACTCCTGGATGGGCCATGTGTTTGTGTAGCCCACTTGTGTCCGTTAGCATAGTCATCCAGCAACCTCGGTGCAACCTTTTGGAATAAAAACAAGATTGTGAGGTGTGAGGTGTTCAGGATAGACTGGAAATGAGTAGAAATTGATGTTATTGAGGTTTATAATAGCGTAGGAGCAAAAAAAAAAACCATGCTGCGATTTTAGCGGTTTTTATATTTAAAAAAGATCCAGACCCAAAGCACAACCGGAGATACAGAACCAAAACACGAAACACAAAAAGTGCCCGGTGCACACCCCTAGTTACTACCCAGTATGTTTTATCTCTGTTTCCAATTGTAAAGCTCAACGAAATATGCTGCACTCTATAAGAAACTGTAAATAAATAAATAAAAATACTTTGTAGCTACTGAACTTCTCAACTTGTCTGTTTTGTATTATTCTTGAATCTCTATTAATCCCTCTTGCTTTGTGTAAAGTTCTATGTTGAGTCAAATTAATAAATCCAATTTAGCAGAACCTATTACCTAAAATGGGGGCACGTAATTGACTTTAAAATCTATAGCTTAATCGTTTAATGTCTCCGCCTCGATGAAAATTCATTATGAATTGGCTCTATACTAGGTAATACGGCAGTGAAAATTTCTCCCATTTGATCTCAGACCTTAGATTTATTATCAGGAAAATCTGAACTTGAACCCAATCCCAAACACTTGGTTATTTCATAGAATTGTATTATTTGTGCACAAAGGTCCTTCCATTAAGCAGCAACCTTTTCAGTGGAGAACTACTCCGAAGCCCAGCACTAGTACTTATATTCTGAAACATGGGTTTCTTTTGTGTATTGTCTGTCACTTAATGTGTGTGAACGCGGATAGTGAATCACCTACCGACCTGAAAAAAAAAGAAAATTACATTTCAGAAGACGCAAATTAAAAAAAAGAGATAAACTAAGGTATTTATTGCGAAAAGTTGTGGCCGCTTGTTATTGCTTCTGTCATCTTCTTATCTCTAGAATTTGAAGGCAAGGAAAAAATCTTGTACTGTTTCATTTTCAGTTTGCAAAAAATGGCAATACGGTATATGGAAAGTGTCATGTGGGCAAAATACTGATATTGAATTGTAGCTGATCGTAAGGTCAACACCAACATGTTTGCATAATGGGCCTGATTCAAGTCCCATTGTAGCAGCAGCACATGCAGGGGGAGTCTACTGTGAAAATGATGGAGCTTAAACTTCATGGCCCCTTTCCCTGAGGGGCCCTGAAGCAGGTTTTTTCAACAAAAGTAATGAGTTTTTCAACAAAATCAACTGTTTTTTTAAGTATGTGGTATTAAATTATTTAAGGTGACATAGTTACATGGTTCATGAGGTTGAAAAAAGACACCGGTCCATCAAGTTCAACCTACATTGGATCCCAGATGAATCATCCACCAATCTGTTTCAATCCAGAAATATCTCCTGACCCAAATTGAAAGTCCTATTTCTCTCTAGGTTCACTGCTATATTTTTATTTAACGGTTGTAACCCAGGATAAGATTTCAGCAAAAAAATTGTCTAAGCCTTTCTTAAACATTGGTAAGAATATGGAGTGTGCGCACTAGCTGCCCTATGGGACCACCTTAAGCAGAGGGTATTACCAAAGAACACAGATGAATACTATACTGTAAACAAGAAAGCCAATGCGGTCCCAGGCGCTGTTTTTTATGGTCCTCTTATCCTTATAAGGATGTTTATACCCAAAACCGGAGAAATAAAACATACAGTAGTGTATTATTGTTTTCAAGTAAAGAAGTTCAATGAAAGCCTTTGAAGTGTTATTATTGGTCCTGTACCGTGAGATATAGTCTAATTTCAAGCGTTCCCTGAAAACTCACCTCTTCAGGCAGCTTATCATATTCAGGACCCCCACACAACCTCCAGTAACATTCATATCTAATTGCATCCCATCAGGACCATCTAGTAATCTCATGGGACTAAAAAATAAACTTGAAGGGTAAACTCCCAACGTGTTTGATGGAGCGGTTACATCACCGTTTTGCACTTCAAAGGTATTCCACCTAATTGGAGCTTGCTCAAACCAGAAAAGACAACAATCCCACAATAGTGTAATGCCATTTATGGAAAACAATATGTTTTCATTATATGAATAAAATAAATCATAGGACTCACTATATAGGTAGACAAAATAAGTGTGGATTGGAAATATTCCATCACCGTGTACTTTTAGCTTCTCTACAATTCCAAGGTACATGTAAATGGAGAAATCGGTATATTCGGCAAATAATGTTTTAATAAAACACACCGAAGATACAATTTAAAACAGAAGTGGCCAAAGCTGACTCTCACCCTTTGTAATGGTCCACAAAATAATTTGCAGAGTAAACAAGCACGATGGAAAAGTCATCAGGCGTCCCTGGAAACTCCCTCTGGTGAGTGGCACAACTGGGCAGTACTTCTTCCACCAACACGTTTCGATACCTGAGGTATCTCTGTCAAGGTGTGGAGAGACAGGAATTGATAGTGTTTCAGGCGGTCAACCCAGTTGCTTAGAATGACACTTACACTTATCATAAAAATAGTGGCAAATGTCCTTTATGTCCAGATACTCCTAAAGAACAGGATGGATAAATGCTCTTATTATTATTATTATAATTTTATTTATAAGGCGCCACAAGTGTTTCGCAGCGCCGTACAAAGGAACAATACAGGGAGACAAAACTTGGCATAACATTGAATAAATAACAAAAATACAGTACAAATAAAGAGCACCACAGTTCAATACACATTACAGCTTAAATGTAAGTAGTGAGGACCCAATCAACATACAACTAGAGGCTTGACGCCAATGATGGAGATGAGTATGAAGATGGTCACTGAGTGTTGGAGTAAAGGAGAGCTGTGAGTGAAATGTGAAGAGAAGTGGGCTTTGACAACAGGAGGGAAGAGGGCCCTACTCGGAGGAGCTTACAATCTAGTAGGAAGGGGAGACAGACAGATTACAAGAGGTGCAAGCGAGGGGGTGGTGGTTAGATAGCAGGATGTAAACAGGAAACAGGCAAGGGGTCGGAGAACCAGCTGGTTTATGCAGTGGAAGGGTGCTCTTTCTGAAGTTACTGAAAAACTCTTAATTCATAACTCTTTCTGGAATAAAAAGAATATCCAATAGTGCAACACCTTCGATTCAAGTGAAGAAATTTATTTATACATTGCAGGAAAAACTGTAAGGACCAGTTCTCACAAGGAGAGACTGGGCCAGGGGCACTTACCAGGGGTGGTTTTAACCCAGCTGCTGCTAGAACAGGATTGTCAGTCCTGTATAATGTACCAAAAAGAAAGAAGAATGTAGCAGCGCTTAAAAAATAATAAAATGAGGATTGGTTGAACCATCACAATAATTTTATTAATATGTCAATACACTACTAAAATGGTTGTTTTGCGGCCAGCAAACATGAATAAAAACAATGATAATAAATCACAGCTGTATATAATTGTGTGGTTCCTCACCAACCAAAGAATTGGAGTGTCCTGGAGAGTCCTGTGTTATGGGCCCATATCGGTGTTTAAGAGTTCCCCAAATGGTCATCCAGAGGGAGAATCACCTGTTGCAGATCTTGTGCTTGGAGTGGCCCAGAGTGGCACAAATAACCAACTCCTGCTGCAAGGTTCCTTGTAGATGGTGAAGATGTATCTCAACCTTCAATGGAGGAACCAAACTTTTGTATCCAATTTGGAGAGGGGGAAATTCGTGATCCAGATGGAGAAGTCAGGACTGCAATCCAGAGACACTTGGTTGGGAGGCTGCAATACTCTCCTTACGCGTTTCACTACGCCAGGTAGCTTTATCAAAGGATATCTTTGCAGTGCTGGTGCTGGCTTTATATACCCTAGCTACATGGGTCATGTGACAGATCAAACCTAATTAGGTCAACCAATCCAAAGAACATAATAATAAAAATACTTTTAAGTAGGAGGCATAAAACTATAATAAATGGTCAAAATACACATATTAGGAAATTTGCACATTTTTATTCTAAATATACATGATTAAAAACAAGCATATATTATAATAAAGGTCGCTTTGACCTTTCCTTCCGGGTCAAGCTTTTCCAGGACACTCCAATTCTTTGGTTGGTGAGGAACCACACAATTATATACAGCTGTGATTTATTATCATTGTTTTTATTCATGTTTGCTGGCCGCAAAACAACCATTTTAGTAGTGTATTGACATATTAATAAAATTATTGTGATAGTTCAACCAATCCTCATTTTATTTTTTAAGCGCTGCTACATTCTTCTTTATTTATACATTGCACTCACATCACATATAATAAAAACAGCATGTAAAACCCGATTGGTGACAGAACAATATTCACGATGCGCCAAATTCAGCTCTCACCACCCGGCTCCCTGGACCAGTTAACAGGAGTTTCCGGAACCTCTGAAGGTACTTTGGAGGTTCTGGAAACTCCTGTTAGAAACTAGTTAAACATTTTTACCAACTCAGACCCTAAATTTTTATATTAAACAATGAAAGTATGCTTCAACAAATCCAGAAACCAGGGTCGTAACTACGAGCTGTGTGCTACACTGAGGACAGAGGGTCCCTGGCCACCCCACTGCTTACGCTTCTGCAGTGCCGGCGCCACCACTAGGCAAGTCTAGGCATTTGCCTAGGGCGCCGGCCACTGGAGGGCGGCATTTCGCCCCCCATGCCACGGGGTACCTGTTGTGCCGTCTGGGGAGGAAGGGGTGTCTATTCCGGGATCTGACAGGAGCCTGCGCGGGTACCTGTCCTGCGACGCTTTGTGTATAAACCTGGCGGCGGCGGGGGTCCCTGCAGTGAATAATAAATAACTAGCACTATGCAGCGGCGCGGGAAGCGCTTCTATTTTGAAAACAGTGGCCGTACGCTGATTCAGCCAATCAGCGTGCGGCCAGTGTTTTCAAAACAGATGCGCTTCCCGCCCAACCGCCGGATAGAGCTAGGTATTTATTATTCACTGCAGGGACCCCCGCCGCCGCCAGGTTTATACACAAAGCGTTGCAGGACAGGTACCCGCGCAGGCTCCTGTCAGATCCCGGAATAGACACCCCTTCCTCCCCAGAAGGCGCAACAGGTACCCCCCCCCCCACACACACACACACCATGGCACTGGGGCGCCCCCACCCCGACTCGCCTGGGGCGCTCCGGTGCCTTGCACCGGCCCTGCGCTTCTGGCTTGCAGGGTGCATGGAGCAGCAACCTGCATGCCAGCAGCAAAGGGGGCGGGGCAAACTCCAGGCCCTATAGTAGTTCTTGGTCTTTTTTTTTTTTTTGGACGATGCTCAAACTGGTGTAAATTCTGCTTATTATCAGGTTTCTAATGGTTATCTAACAAACAAGTAGAATTGTGAGGTGTGCAAATAACTGCACTTGGTAGGAGGATAGTCATTCCACTAATAAATCAATATAAAAAAATGGAATATACCAGCGCTGGATGAATAACAATGGTTTTTCAATTTAAATGATGTATTATCAACAAATAAAATTATCCATATTAAATGAATGAAACGATAAAATCAATTAAGAGCAATATTTGAGGCTGAAATTAACACTGGTAATTTTAAAGAACATTTGTTCGGGCGTAGGGCAGTGGTTCCCAAACTGTGGCACCCTGCCTCAGGACAGCTGTAGGAGTGCTTTGGGTTGGTGGATCAGAATCAATTAATAATTTGTATTATTTATTTATTATTATTTATTAACAGTTTATTATATAGTGCATACATATTCTGCAGCGCTTTACAGAGTATAGTTGGACAGTCCCTGCCCCAGTGGAGCTTACAATCCATATTCCCTACCACATGTAATACGCACACACATACATTAATTTTTTAATTTTGTTGGAAGCCAATTGACCTACCAGTATTTTTGGATTGTGGGAGGAAACCGGAGTACCCGGAGGAAACCCACGCAAACACGGGGAGAATATACAAACTCTGCACAGTTAGGGCCATGGTGGGAATAGAACCCATGACCACAGTGCTGTGACGCAGTAATGCTAACCATTACACCATCCGTACTACCCCGTATATATAACACATGGTGGGGATAGAACCCATGACCTCAGTGCTGTGAGGCAGTAATGCTAACCATTACACCATCCGTGCTGCCCTGTATATATAACACATGGTGGGGATAGAACCCATTACCTCAGCGCTGTGAGGCAGTAATGCTATAACCATTACACCGTCCGTGCTGCCCCGTATATATAACACATGGTGGGGATAGAACCCATGACCTCAGTGCTGTGAGGCAGTAATGTAACCATTACACCGTCCGTACTGCCCCGTATATATAACACATGGTGGGGATAGAACCCATGACCTCAGTGCTGTGAGGCAGTAATGCTAACCATTACACCATCCGTACTGCCCCATATATATAACACATGGTGGGGATAGAACCCATGACCTCAGCGCTGTGGGGCAGTAATGCTAACCATTACACCATCCGTACTGCCCCGTATATATAACACATAGTGGGAATAGAACCCATGACCTCAGCGCTGTGAGGCAGTAATGCTAACCATTACACCCTCCGTACTGCCCCGTATATATAACACATGGTGGGAATAGAACCCATGACCTCAGCGCTGTGAGGGAATAATGCTAACCATTACACCGTCCGTGATGCCCCAATTTTACATTGCCCAATTATTTATGGGCATAACCATTGCTAGTGGCTGTCAATCATAACATATGTGGAACAACAAAAGCAAATTATGTGCCTCACCACAACTGTGATATATATGTACAATGTACTTAATTAATTAATTAATATTTTTTTCTGAATTTCTACATAAGAAACAGTTAGCTTAGAGGTGCCTTGTAAACATTTTGATGCTGTATGGTGCCTGATTCAATAAAGTTTGGGTATCGCTGGACTAGGGAGTTTGTCAATAATGTTAGGCAGCTTTAATATGACCAGTTCCTGGAGATACTTGGCTTAATCCAACCCTGTGGTGATTTAGGATTTGAGCTGTTGTCTCGTATCAATAGCACAAGATTATTTCCTCAGGTGGAGCCAAAATATAATCAGGAAGGTTCTAAAAGTGAGTAGGGAGCAGGGTCCCAGAATATTGGGTCCTAGCGTATTGTCCCTATCAGGTGATTCCCTTTGACGGATATTGTCCCAGGAGTTGGTGGTGTTCAAATTTCCAATAAAATACTCAACGCGTTTCTCTGGATAAATTTAGATTCCAGCTTCTTCAGGAGCACGGGGCTGGTATATTCCATTTGTTTCTATTGTTCTAATCTGCAGTGTCCTTCAAAGGTATTAAAAGTAGAGATGTGCAGGCTCTGATTTCAAAGCAGGATCTTATTGGCTATCAACTGTCAACAACTGTCATGTGATTTGGGATAGCCAATAAGATCCTGTTTTGAAATCAGAGTAAACCAGAACCTGCACATCTCTAATTAAAAATATTTAAATGTTCATCCACTGTCCTAGAAGGTGTATGCATGAATTATTAGCTGTGTTCTTTTCACATTTTATATGTCTACAATGACTTTAACAGTCTTTCAATGCCACATATTTCTATTATGCTGAATATATTATATTCTGATTTGTACTTGTTACAATACAAAATGACAATTATATCAATACAAGCACTTGTAATGTGCAGCACTTGTATTGCCATGAATCTGGTCCTCTAAAATAATGCATGAGAGATTGAGCGTGAGCACAACTATTCTGTAAATAACATACAAAAACAGTCCACATACAGTATAGGCACATTCCTGTAATCTTACATATTTATATCAGCTCAGCGCTCAGCTCCTTTGTCTCCTCCTTAAAAAAAAATTACAATCAGCATAATTACAAAACAATACATAGGGCAGTATTCAATGAGTATAATCGCGATGTGCAGCTAATCCTGTTTAGGATTCGCTGCACAGTCGCCGTGTTCCGGAGGGCTGGAGCCTTCGCTGCCAGCCCTCGCTGACACACTATTCAATGCCGCAGGGGCTCGCTGCCCCTGACGGCGAATGTTAACCGGGGGACGGTGGCAGGCAGGGAGATGGAAGTCTCCCTGACTGCCCCAGAATGTATCCCATAGAAGAGCTCCCCTGGACCCAGGCAGCACAAGCTGCCCCCCAGAAGAGCTAGCAGGGGACCGGGTAGGAGCCGCTAACACTGCTCCCGATCGTGCATATTTAATGATCGGGAGCAGTGAATATATGAATATGTAATGAGCGGCTCTCGGCTCCCGGCCCCCTGCTGGCTGTTATGTGTAAAAAAAAAATATGTATTAAATATATATTCATGTGCTGTAAGCTCATGAATAAAAATAGCATGCCCCTTTACAGAATAAAATTCCTGATTTTTTTACACCAAATTTAAAAAAATTAAATAAAACATTATTTTTTAAAAGTTCACTTTCCACTTCACCATGAAAAGCTGGCGACTGCTACACGGTGACACACGGCAAGAATCACTTAGAAAGCAATTCGCCATCTTCTCATTGAATACACTCACGTCGAATCACATTGAAAAATCCATTGAAAAACCACAGCGAGTTGCAGAGACCATTACTTTTACCATGTCCAAGAAACTTATACTAATACACCTGGTAGCCCCCTCAGACCAACAATGTGTGAATTACATTCCAAATTGCTACAACTCTTACTCTTCGATAAACGCTCTTTAATGTTACCCATGAACTTTCTACAGAAGTGGCGCCCATATATCCTTTCCCTGGATGACTCGCAAAAAATCACTAGTCCTATACTGAATGATGTAGTCCACCTACTTATCTAAATGACCTTTACCCTGGTCTACACATATTCAGTTCATCCCTATCAACCGTATGCATGAATGTCCGACTGTATAATGATCAACCTCTGTTGTCTTGCTCCATAACAAATATTTTTGTAAATTTCTCCATAACTGTTTATGAACTCACTTTCTTCATTCAAATGTGTCTCATATATATGCGTATGCCCCCCCCCCCCTCTAATCATCCCACTAGGTGTCTTGTCTCTTTCCCCCCTTTATTCTAATTGTGCCCCTATTTGATTGTATTGTATGGATATACTTCTTATTATAAATAATCCATGCTTCAATGTCTAGCTTTTTCAATTGTTACTAGACATTTGTATACTTTTTTTAATTCATTAATTTTTATTGAAAGTTTTGACATATGTATACTTTTGACGGTTTGCTGTATCTACTGTCCTTGTACATTTTCTCTTATTGGACGTGGAGGACAACTGTAGGCTCATTCAACAATGTTAGAATTCATATGCGTATTTTTAGGCCCTTTTGTTATCTTTTAATTGCAAAACCAATATAATTTATAAACCAAAAGGACTGTTATGGAGAATTCCTGATGAAAAATTCTGTATTTGAAATGATAATATAATGTCATTAATTAATTATTTATCATCTATTTAATACATATGAAGTCAAAAATGACGAAGCTGCCTACCTGTTTACCACCCGGCTGAGGCAATCGGTGGCAGGAGGTGTAGGGGCCACAGCAGGTGTGCCATATATCCAGGGGCACAGGGCAAGGCTGGGAACCCACCAGCACAAGTAGGAGGAGCCGGGACATGGGGGAGCGGGGAAAGTATTAAACTGCGTGGAGGAAGAGGGAGGGAGGAATCCGGTCGCCCTGTAAATGGTGGGTAGACAGTGAATAGGAAGAGAGAGCGGAGGTGCTGCTGTACATGTCCTACAGTGTGACATGCGCAGCCGGCAGCAGACCTGCAGCAGGGTAAGCAGAGCAGGGCGAGTGCCTCTCCAGCTGCTGAGCGGCTAGTGCCATCCCTGTAGGGATGGCCATCGGTGCAGGCGCCATTGATGGTTGCCATCGATGGTGATTCTGCACCCAGCCATCGATAGTGGCAAACTATTTGATGGATAACCATCGATAGTTTCAGCTATCGATGGTCATCCATTATATTTGACTGAATGGCCCGTGGGCCAATCAGAACATGGGGGCGGGGCTTCTGGGTGTCGGGGAGTGGAGCTATGCTCCATGTCCCAGCACCTTGAAAAAATAAAAATAAAAAAGGAAACCATCTGGTACTCCCACATCGATGGCAAAAGTATTTGACATCGGCCACAAACCATCGATGATTTAAAATCATTGATGGTCGATGGCCATCCCTACATCCCTGCTGCTGTGTCTGACACCATTGGACAGCTGAGCTATCGCTAGGTCTATTCCTTCCTGAGTGGCATCTATTACTGTCTTATTGTGTTTTGCCGTGTTGTCGTAATAATGTCGAAGGTTGAATTAGAGCAACTGTTGAACATTAAAGTTTTGTTAAACTTGGCAGAAGTGGAAGCGACATCAGAGTGCGGTAAGTGCAAGCCTTTGGGAATAAAAGTATGAAGAAAACAGCAACATACAAGGGGGTGAAATGTCTTTCTGAGGGAAGAGAAAGAGCCACTGATAATGAGAGACCAGGATGGCCAGAAACTAGCAGAACCGGAGAAAACATTGCAAAAGTTTATCAAATTGTGTGTGAAGATCACCGGCTGACTGTAAGGAACGCAGCAGAGCAAGTGAACATCAACCAAGTTTACTAGTTAGTAAGACGGAATAGACTACATGAAAAAGTTAGAAGGATTCCCAAAGATAAAGGACATTTTGAAAAGAAGGCATTTTGATGATCATGATGACATCACGAGTAATATGACATCAGTTTTGAAGGCCATTCAACAAATCCAGTTACAAAATTGTTGTAAAGGGTGTACTAGGCTCTGGCATCGGTGCATAGGTGACCGCAGTGCTAATGTGGGATGTAGCACTTTTACCACAATGAGTTTGAAAACTTAATTGACAGACTTCATATATAAATGCCTTCCCAACCCCCCCCCCCCCCCCCGCCTCACTGATTGCAGCAGGCACTATATTAAGTAAAGAGGGCACTGTTATATGAAGGCAATAAGCGAGGGGTGTAATAATGGGTATTATAAAATGCTGCTATACAGTAAGATGCAGTCAGTGAGTGAGGGGAGATAATAATGAGTATTTTAGGCAGTGGAGCTTACTGCAATGAGTTAGCCTTGGGTTACTCATATATAATGCAATCAGCGAGACTGGGCCAGATGTACTAAGCTTAAAAAGTGATAAAATAGAGAGTGATAAACCACCAACCAATCAGCTGCTAAATGTCATGTTACAGGCATGAGATAAATGTAAGGGTGATAAGGAGAGATAAACGTCCAGCCAATCAGCTCCTTACTGACTTTATTCAAACACAGCCTGTAATGTGGCAGGTAGGAGCTGATTGGCTGGACGTTTATCTCTCTTTATCACCCTTACACTTATCTCTTGTTAAGGCTTAATACATCTGCCCCAGTGTTTGAAAACTGACAGTTATGAGCTGATTGGTTGTTATCACTCTACATTTTATCACTTTTTAAGGCTTCGTACATCTCCACCTGTGTAATAATGGGCTATGCTGCTACAGTAAGGGGTGAATTACTATAGCTTATTAAAAGGAAAAGAGGTGATATTGCCCATAGAAACCAATCAACTTATGTCTATCATTTCTCATTTGCATCCTAGACAATGATAGACAGAATCTGATTGGTTGATATGGCCAATATCATCATTTTTAGAAGATTTAGTAATTGTACTACTCAGTGGCCCTTATTCTGGTCGGTGCGGATATATCCGCGTGCGTTCGGGCCGCCGATGTTTTGTGTCTGCGCATGTGCGAGCGAGGCGTACGGCCAAATCCCGCATGATATGTGAACACTCCGACCAGGGGGTGGAGAGGGGCGTGAAGGGCTATTTGTGCTCATTACCATATGCATACACCCGGGTTTCATGGGCGTTCCCATGCAAACGCTGGGCGTACATATGGTAATGCGGCCAAGACGCACGTGTAGGGGGAGGACATATGACATCGCCGGATGTCAGCTGCCCGCCCAGATCCCTGCTTTTGCACGGAAAAATGTCCGTGTGGTCTGAGGTTGCGGGAGCTGGTGGAGCACTCGGTCCTGCATTCGATGGTCTGCGACCATCGAATGATGGGGGAGGTTCCCTTAGATGGAGGAGGCGTATTCCGTGTAAAATACACGTGCAGTCCGTTCGGCCAGCTTCTTACCGCGTACGGACGGAGTTGGCGATCCGTATGGAAGGCGGGGTTTCGCACGCACGGTCCTGGCCGCATAATCGGATCCGGCCGCACCGACTAGAATAAGGCCCAGTGTGTGGTGTAATAATGGAAATTAGAGGTGAGGGGACATGATGCAATCAGTTTATGGGGAAAATAATAAACAGGACATATTGGGCCTGATTCAGACCAGATTGCTGGAATGCGAGTGTTTGGAACCCGCAATCAGATAAGCGCTGCCAGCACACGCAAAATCCCTCCCATGTGCAAAAATTGGGTAATCCATTCATACTCACTCACCATTGAATGGATGTCCCCCTGCACGCTGTCGTTGAGTACGTTTGGCTTACTGGCGCTGCGGACACCGTGAGGAGCTTTTAATGTCCACGACCTTCCCTCCCAATGACCGGGCAATGCCTGCATTTTGCAGTAACCTCCCAGAAAGCGCTAGCAATCCACCCCCAAACGCCTGGTGCTTGTCAAACCATTGGTTGTTTCATTCATAGGGGGACCCCCGCACATGTGCAATGCAGACCGTGCGCACGCACTGTCATTTGATAAACACTCGGCCTGCGAATCGGTGTGTTTCTTAGGACCCCAGTAGGGCTGAATCCACCTCTGCACCAGGCTAAAGCAGGTGGATTTTCATGTCTAAACTGAAACCCCGGTGGTTTCTAAATGACAACTTGCATTGGCATGTTCTATTGCACAGCGGTTTTGAATAAAAACATTTTTTTTTTAATTTCATGGGATCCCCACTCCAAAATTAGTAACCAGCCCTGAACACTCTTGGGTAAAGAGGGCAGGGCCTAGTACCGTGACCCCTGTTTTTATCATTTTCGGGGGTGTGCCCAGCGCTCTCCTAGGTACAGGGCAACCCCAGGTCTTCTCCCTACCTTCCCACCCTCCTCCCTGCAGTGAAGAAATGGCAAGCCACACGTCATCTCTTCAGCGATCTCCGGCTCCCCCCAATTGCACCCCCACCAGTGGGACATTGCTACTCGTGGGAGGGACACCGGGACAGTCTCTAAATAGCGGGACTGTCCCTCTATAATCAGGACATTATGCCAAGCTATGTTTGTTCTATTTCGCCATATACTTCTATTTATGTTTTTGTCGGCATCTGTCACATTCCCTTGAAGAGATTGGGTATATATTTACTGTGAAAATATTCCATCTACGCTCAAAAAGTGGCAAAAAAGCTGTAACAGAACATCTGCCATTAAGTGAAATTTTATCAACTTTTATGATATTTTGATGAAAATAAATACACTCAAGGACTTCGGGACTTTTTATTATTATTGTTGAGTGCCAATCAAGGCTTTATATTAATAAGACCTGCCCCCAGGGCGCCATCTCACCATTGTTGTTGTATTCTTTGTTGTTTCCAATGCAACGGGAAACTGTTTGAGTTATGCAGCCTTTTTTAATTCAAAATACAATATATAAATATCTTTTGGCGCGTTTGTGGAAAATTTGTGTATGGATATATATATATACTTCTCCAGGTGGCGGCACTCATCCAATAAAACGTAAAACAGCAGGATGTATATCAACGTTTCAAAACTTTAATTAGTTTGTCATTAGGATAAAACTAACATTACATACAGTCAAGTATTTATACATACCACCCTGTTAAGTGCACCGAATCCCGGCCCTTGCTCACCGCCGCAGGTACAGTGAAATCAGCACGTTGGGTGCACATAATGCGCTTTCGCCGCAATTCTCCCAGGGAGATCCGCCCGGCAGCTGCCCGTCCGCCCTATTCAACGCCTCAGGGGCTCTCTGAATTTTAACACACACACACACACACACACCCCCCCCCGGTGAATGCTGCGGGGAGCTGGGGGACGGCTGCAGGCAGGGAGATGGAAGCCTCCCTGCCTGTGCCAGACACTGTGGGGGTGAGGGAGGGCTGGCAGGCACACAGGGAGAGCCCCCTAGAGCTAGCAGGGGGCTGGGATAGGAGCCACTGCACTCACTGGTCCCGATCTTGCATATGTAATGATCGGGACCAGAGTGCAGTGAATATATAATGTATATATAGAATATTAATGATCGGCTCCTGGCTCCCGGCCCCCTGCAGGCGAATATGTAAAAAAAAATTGTTTAACATTTTTTTTTTTTAATAATAAAAATAGCATGCCCCTTCACAAAAAAAATCTGATCTTTTGACACCAAAAAAAATAAAATACGCTTTATTTTAAAAGATCACATTCCAGTTCACCTAAAAAAAAGATGACGAATGTAAAACGGAGAATCATGGCGAAAATCAATGGAGAAAGCAGTTCTCCATTTGAACATTGAATACACTCTCGGCGAATCCCAGTGAAAACCCCATTGAAATACACCAGCGAATTGCAGCGAGCATGAAATGGAGAACTGGCCGGCATTCACTTGTCGCTTTTGGCGAACAGTGAAAATTGAATAGGGTGAATTTTCAGTGAAAAAAAATCACCGCAAGGAGTGGAAACAGAGCGATTCACCGAAAAAACGGTGAATCGGGAGCATTGAATACTGGCCATTGCTGGGACTACAGAAATACTCTGGGACTAACTGTAGCAGATAAATCAAAGCTTCAGAGTATTATCAGCAGACTACAGAGTCCTAAGACAAAGGAATCAAACATACAATATAACCGAGTACAGGTTAAGACTAATATAAGCATACTAAAGAAATAATAAATCCCTGGCATAAACTGTCTTTTACAAAAAACTATGTAACCCCTGAATTCATTAAGACCTTTTGGGGCCACAGTGTTAAGACGTTGTATCCAATTAGCCTCACATTTAAGGAGCTTAAGAGAGCGATTACCCCTACGGAGAGATGCCGGTATATCGTCAATTATCATATAACGCAGCATTGGCCTAGTGTGCCGGGCTTCTAGAAAATACCTTGCCACTAGTTGGTCACTAGACCCTTTCTCAACTGCTTGTTTAATGGAATGTTGATGCCCAGCCATGCGCTCTCACAAAGTCCGAGCAGTCTTCCCAATATAATGGAGAGAACACGGACACGAAATCATATAAACAATTAAACGTTTTCTATGGCAAAGAAAAAATCTTTTACCATTTAAAGGGTGAATAACTGAAGGGAACCATCCATCTGAACGAGCGGCCATAACTTCTTGGTGACTTTGCTAATTGCAGGACTGGCAACATTAAAATGGTTAACCCATGGCATTCTTTCTATTGGATTTTTTATGCTGATATTTATGTATCTCTAGTTTTAGATAGAGCTTTCTGCTTAGCCTCCTGCAACAGACTGGAATCATATCCTCTAGCGAGAAACTCAACCATGATATCGATCTGCTGGACGGCAAGTACATAAGTGCTACAAAGACGTCAGTGCTACAAAGATATTCTGTTCAGCGTCAAGCATAAAAGCATTGGCGTATGATGGTGCAAAATTACTCCCCATAGCACAACCAACCAATTGGAAATGAAATGTCCTATCATAAAGAAAATAGTTGTGCGTAAACACAAACTCCAGCAAGGAAAAAACAAACTCAATATTTGATATTGATATTGTTTTCACACCTTGATAAAGGGGATTGTTTTCCCTAAAACATCGGACACTATGATTCTTTTTTTGCCATTTCTACTATTTATATATATATAGGGTTTCTAAGGCAACGCTGCCGGGCACGCCGACGTCAGGTGAGCCGGAAGCGGAAGTCCAGCGCTGGCCACAGACGCGACGGGGCCGCGGGCGGTGAAGCATTGGACCTGATGTCCTGACGGTATGGTAAGATGTACACTATATAAGTAACACTGTTTCCTTCACTTTGTATCCTGATGACGGGGAGTGCGTTCCCCGAAACGTAGATGCTCTTGTTTGTTTAAATACACGTTTATACCACCTGTACCAGTCTCCAAGTGCCGCCTCATTTCTTCCGTTTCGCTGTATGGTGGGGCTGCGGCCCAGTGGAAGGCACAGGAGCACGTTACCCCCAAGGGGGGCGGACCGCAGGAGTGCCGGAGCCCAAAAGCTGTTTGTACATTGCCTGGACCAGTTCTGGGGTATCGCTCAAGGCACCCATTCTCCCACACCAGGAGAGTCTGGTCCCACTTTTTCACCTGACCATCAGAAAGGATCATCACTTTTTATTTCACTTTCTTCACTCATCACTTGCGGTAGCACGGTGGGTTTATCGTTACCATGGCAACCCCAGCAGCAGAGGAACCCGTGCTGGCTTCATTCTCAGTGCAGTGTGACAACACAGCCATGCTGAGCTTCTCGGATGTAGAAGCAGATAATATCCTACATAAAGATCCAGCATTCGACCAAGAGTATACAGCCTCAGATGAGGACATATATAAGGAAATGTTCAAGCTCCAAAAACGGGAACTCGATTTTCTCTACCACAGTAGAACTCTGTCAGACTATTACAGAGCTAAACAAATTCCCAGGGGCTTTCGAGTGCATAATATGCCCACGATTGGTCGATATAACGTGGAGTTCTGCAAAAATTGGATATCAATTCTCAATAAATGTTCCATGGATTTGATGCTCCTGGTTATCAAGGAGTCCACAAGGGAACAGGCATTAACAAAAGAAAAAATCCAAAAGTTTGCGGAGGAGCACAATTCCCACGAAATATTTACTGCAGCGTCGGCCTCACACACCAAACTGCAGAAAGAACTGGATCTCTACAAAACTGAATTGCTCAAGTTCAAAAAAAGTAAACTAATTCGAGTACAGCAGGATTATGCCCAACATACTGTCTATAACTGGCTTAATACCAACAGCAAAGGTCCCGGCCAAAAAACACCTTATCAACGCAGCGGCCCTCATACAGGTTCACGCAGATCACATTTTTCAAGCACTTCAGCAAGTGAATCAGAGGATAATCGTCGCAGCACACCCACCCCCCGCACCCAGTTGGCCCCTTTAGGGGTTACGACGCGCGCCATCACCTCCGGCCGCGGCAGAAGCCAACGAGGAGAGGTGGACAAACAAAAAGGCAAAAGGGGAGGCAGGCCCCCCAGGAGCCGGAGGACCTAACTTTCAACTTATCAGCAACCCCACTGTCCAGTGATGAACTGAGTGTCCTAAACAAAGGACTGTCGTTTATTCCCACTCATGGAACTGATCACTTCCAGTGGAAACTGGACATGTTTAAGTTAAATAGAGGATTGAAAATTAAAGAACATTTCGACAAATCCCCGCCACAAGCACCACAAACTGCGATTCCTATCACTGTAAATAAATTGAAGAAGAAGTCCAGATTTGATCCGGTGTCCACAAATCCATCAATTAAGACGTTCTCGAGGATGCTAGAAGGAGCAGGACAAATTTGTGGCCCTCCAGCTCGCCCCAATCTATCGCAAGCAGAGTTCATTGCCCTGAAAGCATTGGCCAAAAGAGAAGATATCACCATTCGCAATGCAGACAAGGGAGGAGCGGTGGTGGTATTGGATACCAAGGACTACATAAGTGAGTGTAATCGTCAGTTGTATGATACCACTACGTATTGCCAGTTACAAAATGATCCCACAGCCAGGTTCCAAAAGGAACTTAATCATATCTTACAACAGGCGGTAGATGAGCAGATCATCACTGCTGAGACTCACAGAATGTTATATACAGAACACCCTGTAACACCGGTGTTTTACTGTATTCCGAAGATCCACAAGGACGCACAGAGGCCCCCGGGTCGCCCGATAATCTCGGCCAGGGGTTCTCTGTGCGAACCTTTAGCGATCTATCTCGATTCTTTTTTGCAGCCATGTATTCAAAAAACCAGAACTCATTTGAAAGACTCTACAACTTTGTTACAGGAGTTTGCCAATATGCCCCAGGTGCCAAAAGATGCAACTCTGGCCACACTCGATGTGGCCAGTTTGTATACATGCATACCCCACTCTGCAGGCCTGGAGGCAGTTAAACAACTTTTGATTGGCAATATACTGTATACTGGTCCTGATATTGTTTTTTTTCTGACTTTGTTGGAGTTTACGCTTAAACACAATTATTTTCTGTTTAATGGCAGGTTTTTTAAACAGCTTAATGGGTGTGCTATGGGGTCCCCGGTTGCTCCGTCCCTGGCTAACGCCTACATGTGGCAAACGGAGAAAGATCTTTTTTTCCAGGATCCCAATGTAGCGATAGGTATAGTAATGTACCATCGCTACATAGATGACTTGTTCATCATTTGGTCCAATCCAATCAAGGAATTGGAAGCCCTGGTAGAGACCCAAAATAGGTCCAGTCATCCCATCAAACTTACCTTGTCCCACTCCCCTGTTGAAATTAGCTTTTTAGACCTCAAAATAAAACTAACAGAGGGAAATATATCTACATGTCTGTTTTCCAAACCCACGGATAGGAATACGCTGTTAAGGTACAATAGCTTCCATCCGGTGGCGACCACTAGGAGTTTGCCATACTCCCAATATCTGCGGGTGTGTAGATCTAACAGCAATTTAGAGGAGAGAGACAAGCAGCTTACAGCCATGACGGCTAAATTCAAGATACGAGGGTACCCAGACAGTACCTTGCTGGCAGCCAGACAAAGGGCAGAGGCAATACCCAGGGAAGAGCTATTACACCCTACCGAAGCTAAAAAGAAAACGGTAAAAAAGGTGTTCCCATGGGTAAATGCCTATAACCCCAACAGCACCACCACAGCAAAAAAAGCCAGAGAATTATGGCCCATCATTTCCAGTGACCCTGATCTGAGCTCACTCCACAATACAAAAATTTTACCCAGTTACACAAGGGGGAGGAGCATCAGGGATTATCTGGTAAAAGTTAATACCAACGAAATAAAAATAGCACCACCTAAGAATTTTTTATCTCGTAAAAATGGGTGTTTTAAGTGTTTAGGTTGTACAACCTGCAACTACATGTCAGTGGGCAATTACATTAGCCATCCCTACTCAGGTAGAAAGTTTACCATCAATTGGCCCCTGACATGTAGTTCCAAATTTATTATATATGTCATCATCTGCCCGTGCGGCATGTATTATGTGGGCAAAACGGAATGCCCTTTTAAAATCCGTATGGCACAACATCGCCTAGCAATACGCACGGCCCTACAAACAGGCACAGGAGATCAGCCAGTGGCCAGGCACTTTGCCGAAGCCAAACATGGCATGGCCACATTAAAACACAGAATCATCGACCACATCCCCCAATCAATCAGGGGGGGAGATAGAGCGAAGAAACTGCTGCAACTAGAATCTAAATGGATTTTTCGTTTAGACACCTTACGCCCTAAGGGGTTAAATGAATCTTTGGGGCTGATTAATTTCTTATAATTTCATTTCAGGAATGTCAGTCTCATATGTACACTGCGTTTAACACTACTAGTATCATCTGTACTGAGGAAGTTAGTCAGCAAGGGGTTAGTCCTATAAGTATACCCTTAAGTCAGGGGGGGACTTACACACAGAGAAATCCTGCTGCTGCTGAGGGATTAAGTCCGGGTTTCTTTTAAAATATGTATACTGTTTGTCATTTTTATTCATGTTTGTCCAGATATGCACCAGCCTTTTTAATCGTTTTTTCAGCAATAAGATGTTTACATGCACTCAGCACTTTATACCTCCGTTCTGTTAACGTAGGTTCTTATGATGGCACGTTTGTTTTATGCACAGTATTGTATAGTTACGCTTGTTTGTTGTTATAGGGTTTCTAAGGCAACGCTGCCGGGCACGCCGACGTCAGGTGAGCCGGAAGCGGAAGTCCAGCGCTGGCCACAGACGCGACGGGGCCGCGGGCGGTGAAGCATTGGACCTGATGTCCTGACGGTATGGTAAGATGTACACTATATAAGTAACACTGTTTCCTTCACTTTGTATCCTGATGACGGGGAGTGCGTTCCCCGAAACGTAGATGCTCTTGTTTGTTTAAATACACGTTTATACCACCTGTACCAGTCTCCAAGTGCCGCCTCATTTCTTCCGTTTCGCTATATATATATATATATATAAATTTCTTTGAGTTCCGCACCTATAGCAACTTGAGTCACCAGCGTGGTGATCACTCCAAGGATATACAATCCAAATAACAGAAGATGAAAAAAGAGAGGGCACTCACCACTTGTTGTTCATGGTGGAAGGACCTCCTCTACATTACTCTTGGCTTTGACAAAGGTCTTGAATAAGACCGAAATGTTAGCCCTGTCATGCGAGCGTTAATAAAACTTTTTTCACGTTTTATTCAACAAGTGGTGAGTGCCCTCTCTTTTTTCATCTTCTATATATATATATATATATATATATATATATATATATGTATGTATGTATATATATATATATATATATATATATATATATACGGAAGAAAGAAGGTAGCGGCACTCGGAGGCTTTCAAAAGGTGATGGTGTATTCAGATGAATTCATAAGACATGTATGGCGAAGCCAACGTTTCGGGGAGCACTTGTCTCCTTTTTCAAGACAAGTGCTCCACAAAACGTTGGCTTTGCCATACATGTCTTATGAACTGATTTGAATACACCATCACCTTTTGAAAGCCATCGAGTGCCGCCGCTTTCTTTCTCCCGTATCTTTATGCCACAGTGGGCACTGGAGCATTTTACTCCAGCTGAGCTGAGTGCTGGACCGGAAACACTGATATTTATATATATATATTTAGTAGTTTTTTCTGTTTAGCATATTTCTCCCCTATTCTATGTATGTTTATTCTGGTCACCATAAATGTAATTAATAGAAAATAAATTATTAACCCCTTCATTGGTGGGGTTTTTATTAGTGAGCGCTCCCCACTGGGTGAATTTTTTCTGGGGAGCGCTCCCTAAAACAAAAACCCACCGCTGTGTCCCTGGGTCCGGGCAGCGCTGCTGAACCGTCAATCAGCCACTGCCCGTCCCTGCGCCCAGCTCCCCGTCCCTGCCTGAGGCACCCAGTCTTGTCATAAGCCGGCACTGCAGGCTGTAATAGAAAAGCCAGGGGGGGCGGGTGAGCCGGAGACACTGCGGGGGAGAGGATGCCGGGCAGTGCTGAAACAAGCTGAGTTCAGCGATGAACTCAGCAGCGCTGCTCGGCGCTAAACACTGGAATTGCCATGAATTTCCTGGGCTTGCCAGTCTGGGCATTAAGGCATAACCCGGAAAATTATCAGGATTACCAGTGAAGGGGTTAAGCACCGTTGTAATGTGGGAACAAAATAATCTAATTATCTAATAACCTAATTGCATATCTAATTACATTTTTGTTAATGTTATTAGCTGCACTATGGGTTCAATGGTTCTGCATGGACACGATACATTTCCAGACTGCATATATTATATATATATATATATATATATATATATATAATGCCTTAGTGTATTATCTCTGCTTGTATTTTAATTTAATATTCAAAGTTGCCGTATTATGAGATTTTCATTTGTGTTTGTTTTTGAAAAAGTAACTGTAGTTAGACCAAGACTTTGATATTTCCTCCAACTGACCTACTGTCAGTTATGGTCTCACTGTTGAGGGATTGCTTTCCATTTACCTTACCTTGACTCTACAGTACTTCCTTCAGCCCACCCAGCTTATGTCTGGCTCAGGAGGGTCTGAGTGGGAGATTCTTCTCGGCGAAATATAACCGGTGGGATTGATTAGAATCTATATCATTTGAACAAGTTCCATTTGTATCATTCCTAATTGTAAAAGAAAACCGAGTATATAAACAGTGTCACATCAGAGATCATGCCATAATACTTTTAAAATAACCTAACGTTCTTGTAACAAAAACGCGTATTACACTATTGCTATATCCTTAATAGCCATGAGATATCTGGTATCCAGTCACTCAGGTGCCTTCGTTTTCCGTGCGTCCTGGACGGGAACAGGGTGGGCAGCTGACATCCGGTGACGACATCCGGTGATATCAGCTTCCCGTCCCCGGCAGATGCTTCACTGACACATTTCTATGGGAAGGCCCAGCGTCTTCGTGGGAACACCCATGAAACACTGGACGTTCCAATGGGGGAGTCCACTTCCAATGGGGGAGTCCACTTCCAATGGGCGAGCCACCGGTGTCTAAATAGCGTTACTGCTGCTCTAGCGGCCTTCAACTATCTGTACGCATCTTACTAAACTATATATTTGTGAAAGTAGGTATCCAGATGCCAGGTCAATGGGTTTTAGTTTGATCCACCGTTAGTCGACCCGTTGTCCGGATACCCACGTTCCTAAATATATTGTTTCACTTGTTGAACACTTCTAACACTTTCACTGATCTAACACACTGATACTGCACTATTATTCCCTTTTAAAAAAACAAAAACAAAACAAAAAGTTTTGATGTGGGGTGAATTTTCGGAGCTTGCAGCGCCCCGGATTGCTGTCTGGGCAGCTTTAAAGTCTAAATTCATGCTCTGTATTACATACAATAAAACAAATTACATACACATACTTTTTTGTACAGATTAATTATTTCATATCAATGAATAATAGATTTAAAAAAATAACTTTTTTTCGTCTACAGGGACAGTGTGGCATTGAACTATGAAATAAAATCAGCATTTTTATTATAAAGAATAAGCATAATAGTTTGATGTTGAGGACTAGTACATATCCAGTCATTTTGCAATTGTTGGTCTGTAAAAATAACAAACACAATATTAGAGAAAATAACAGACAATAGAATTAGAACTAGGGATGTGCACCGGCCACTGTTTTGTGTTTTGCATTTTGGATCTGGATCTCTGGCTGTGCTTTCAAACACCTGGACATCTGGATCTGTTTTGACACACCACCCTTCCATGTTTTGTGTTTTGTGTTTTGGATCTGGATTTTATGGGGGAAAAAAACATAAAATCACATAATTTGGGGGGGTGGCTCCTAGGCTATTATTAACCTAAATAACATTCATTTCCAGTCTATTCTGAACACCTCACAATATTGGTTTTAGGCCAAAGGCACCAAGGCAGCTGGATTACTATGCTAAGCGACACAAGTGGGTGGCACAAACACGTGGCCCATCTAGGAGTGGCGCTGCAGTGACAAACAGGAAGGCAGTTGGAGAAACTAGGTCCAAAAGAGCACATAATGCACAAAAAAAAAGTTGCAAGATGGAGTTGTCCTTGTATCCTCCCACCCACCGTATAGTAAATAGGACTTGCACACTGTCTTTAACAAACCAATCATTTCAGAGACAGGGTCTGCCACACGACTGTGGCTGAAATTATTGGTTTGTTTGGGCATCCATAAAAAAAATAAGCCATTCATCTCGCTCTATACAAATTGGCTCTACAGAGGCAAGATGCCGTCGTCATCCTCATCCTCAGATTCCTCAGCTCCTTCAGTACGTACATCCTCATCCTCGCAGCTTATCAATTCATCCCCATTGGACTCAATCACAGGTCCCTCAGTAGTCTCTGGAGGCAATTGCTGGTCTTCATTTTAGAATTGATGAACATGATCTTCTTTACAATGGCGGCTAGTCCCGCCGATCAGCCGCCGTTGTGAAGAAGATGATGTTCATCATATGGTGGACTGGCCTTTTTCAGGATTTTTGGTGCCTGATGTCACAGGGGTCCCCGGGGACACTGTATATGTGCACGGCGTCCCCATGCATGGCTCGCTGTGCTCATCATGCTTCAGGCACAAAATTATATTCTAATTCTATGTCCACTTGGATAGTAAAGAATATTCCAAGTGGACCGGCACCAAAATATCCTGAAAAAGTCCCGTCGACCATGTGTCCATCCACCATGGTCCAGCTGTTCAGCTGCCGGTGTCTATATAGCGGTACTGCGGCTCTAGCGGCTTTCAACTATCTGTACGCATCTAACTAAACTATACATTTGTGAAAGTGGGTGTCACGTTCACAAATATATTGTTTCACTTGTTGAACACTTCTAACACTTTCAATGATCTAACACTCTGATACTTCACTATTATTCCATTTTAAAAAAAAGTTTTGATGTGGGGTGAACTTTCGGCGCTTGCGGCGCCCCGGATTGCTGTCTGGGCAGCTTTAAGTCTTTATTAATGCTCTGTATTACATAGACATACTTTTTTTTGTACAGTTTAATTATTTCATATCAATAAATAATAGATTTCAAAAAATAAAACTTTGTTTGTCTACATGGACAGTGTGGCATTGAACTATGAAATATCCATAAAATCTGCATTTTTATTGTAAAGAATGAGCATAATAGTTTGCTGTTGAGGACTAGGATATATCCCGTCATTTTGCAATTGTTGGTTTGTACGCATAGATAAAAATATAACAAACATAATAATAAAGAAAATAACAGAAAATGGAATTAGAACTAGGGATGTGCACCAGGCACTGTTTTGTGTTTTGCATTTTGGGTCTGGATCTTCGGCCATGTTTCGTTTCTGGATGTGTTTTGAAACACCACACTTCCATGTTTTGTGTTTTGGATCTGGATTTTTTGAGGAAAAAATCACCGGATGTTTTTTTTATTGTATATTTATTGTTTTATTTTTTTTCTTTGTAGGGGGGGGGGGGGTGCTCCAGATGTTGATGAACTACACATCCCAGCATGCCTTCAGTAGCGCACGCAGGGGGGATTCTGAGTACCCAGAAACCCCCCCAGGAGTCGAAGGGCCCTAGCCTCAAAGCTGAGGAACCCCTCTTTCCATGGGTACAAGAATTTTAAAAATCGGCCCTTGGGAACCGGAGATATTTGACTTCAAAGCAGTGGTCCCCATCCAAGCCTGTTAATTGCTCTTCCCAGTCAGATATTTCAGGTTCTGTCTGACTTAGAGTTTTTCTGAGGATATATTCCAAAAGCTGGGACTCTCCCTCTTTGATGGATACTAGTAGCTTGTCTCTAGTGTGCCCAGAACCAGAGATATCAGCTTTCCAGCAGCTGGTTACTGCTCCAGCTCCACACACCTGGTATGTAGTTTTATATACTCATTGGCAGATTGCTCTGCCTCCTGAACTCTGATCCCCTAGTCCCCAATACCATTTGGTAGGTGGGATTCTCTAGTTTTTAATTTCATTAAAATCTAAGAAATCTTTTTCCGGAAACTGGAGATATCTGCAGTCAAGCAAGCTGTCCTCCCACCAGAAATTATGAATAATAAGCCCACTCCACTATACACCCCTCCTCTGCGTATTAAACATCCTCTACCACCCTGGAAGTTATGTGTCAGGGCCCCTTCATTCAGCCCAATGCCCTCTTCTCCCACCCCATCTCCCACCATCTGTGCAGTAAAGGGGTAATTAGTGGAAATTACTGATCCAGGCCCTACATGCTGAGTGGTTGATATAATACCCCCTACCACCCGCGGGACATCAAAGCTTCCCCCACCCCTACCGCTGGAGGATCGGTAGGGGCCCCAATACATTGCTATGCCCAGGGGTCTACACTGCTGTTGACACCCATGTGTGTGTGTATGTATGTGTGTATGTATATATGTATATATATATATATATATATATATATATATATATATATATATACATATTACATTTGGTCTATCTATAATACTTTAACTGACCCGGCATATACTGGGTCACCTAAGTGTCCATCTTCGTGCTTTGCTCCGCCCCTCTGGAAACCCCCTTCTGAAAATCCTGCGTTTGCCCCTGGCCTTGCATCAGTTTCAGCATGGCCACATAGCAAAACTAATGCAAAGCATGCTGGGATGTGTTGTTCATCAACATCTGGAGGGCCGCAATTGCCCAGCCCTGTCCTACGCTGTATTAACCTCAATAACATTAATTTCCACTAATTTCCAGTCTATTCTGAACACCTTACAATATTGTTTTTTTTTAGGCCAAAGGCACCAAGGCAGCTTGATGACTTTGCTAAGTGGGCGGCACAAACACGTGGCCCATGTAGGAGTGGCACTGCAGTGGCAGACAGGATGGCAATTTGAAAAACTCGGCCCAAAATGATGCAAAAAAAAAATGTTGCAAGATGGATTTTTCCTTGTGTCCTCCCACCCACCGTATAGTAAATAGGACTTGCACACTGTCTTTAACAAACCAATCATTTCAGCGACAGAATCTGCCACTATGGCTCAAATTATTGGTTTGTTTGGGCCTCAATGAAAAAAAGCAATTCTTCTCACCCTGTACAAACTGGTTTACAGAGGCAAAATGTTGTCCTCATCCTCCGATTCCTCGCGCTCTTCAGTAAGTACATCCTCATCCTCACAGATTATCAATTCGTCCCCGCTGAATTCCACAATCACATGTCCCTCTGTACTCTGTGGAGGCAATTGCTGGTCTTCGTTTTAGAATTGATGAACATCATCTTCACATTTTGCGAAAGCAACCTCCTACGCCGCTCACTGACCAGGATCCTGGCTTTTGGAGTACACACTGGATGGGGGACAAATCTAAATAGAGCCTGTTTGTACAGGGGCCTCCAAATTGCTTCTTTTTCCTGCCAGTACAGGTACGGACTGTCTGACATGTCTAATTCATGTCTACTTGGATGCTGCCACCAATGTAGTCTTTCACCATGTTTTCAATGCTGACAGCATGTTATGCAGCGACAGTAGACATGTCAGCAATTGTTGGCAGGTCCTTCAATCTGGATTAGATGTCCAACTCGCTCCGGCCTGCCCTGCATTACCATCAGCGTGTCGGGTAGGTAAACTTAGTTGTTTTCTCGCAGCAACAGTTGTGGGAGAAAATGATGGAAGAGCTGTTGCCATGTCACATTCCACTTCAGATGACAATCTCCTGACTAGCAGGTCTTTGTAGACTTGTGTCCACTGGAAACAGAGACACAACATACGCTTAAATTGAGTCAGGTGCATCCCCCCTCCTTTGCTTATGTCATATGTGGCTATGTAGGCTTGAATAGCCTTTTTCTGCTCCTTCACCCTCTGCAGCATTTAGAGGGTGGAGTTCCACTGCATCACAACCTCTTGTTTAAGGTGTTGGCAGGGCAGGTTCAGGAGGGTTTGCTGGTGCTCCAGTCTTTGGCAGGCAGTGGCAAAATGGCAAAAGTGTCCTGCAATTTTGAGGGCCATCGCAAGCATCTCCTGCATGGCCCTGTCACTTTTTAGGAAATGCTGCACCACCAAATTTATTGTGTGTGCAAAACATGGCACATGTTGGAACTTGCCCATATGTAATGCCCGAACAATGTTTGTCAATGTTGTCAGATACCACAAATCCCCAGGAAAGTCTAAGTGGGGTAAGCCATTGCTCAATGATTTCCTTCAGTTTCCCTAAGAGGTTGTTGGCATTGCGCCTCTTAGTGGAACCGCTGATACACAGTGTAGACTGCCTTGGAAGGAGCTGGCGTGCAGGAGATGCTGCTGCTGTTGCTGCAGAAGGCGATGCATCTACCCAGTGGTCTGTCACAGTCATATAGTCCTTAGTTTGCCCTATACAACTTGTCCAAATGTCCGTGGTTAAGTGGACAGTGGGTTAAAATGCATTTTTCAGGGCACTGAGAACACTTTTTGGACGTTTCTGTACATCCTGGGTATTGCCCGCATAGTGAAGTGGAATCTAGATGGTATTTGGTACCAGTGACACAGTACCTCCATCAATCATCTAAATCCCACTCCACTAATGGCAGATTAGTCTAACACCAACATAGCTTCGACTTCTCCTCTGGGATAATGAACAACTCCCAGCAGCATCCTCATCATCAACTTTCTCTTCAGTGCCAGCTACATTAATATCCTCCTCCTGGTGGAAGAAGCCACCTCTTCCCGTACAGTGATGGGAAAGGCAGGCATCGCAACCACCAACACACTTGGACTCTCCTTGGGGATTTGTGATACCATCTTTGAAAGCACAGTTGTTTGCTGTGCTTTTGACAGCTTAACTCTTTTAAAATTTCTAGTGGGGTGGGGGGGGGGGGGGGGGGGCTTAGATCATTGGGTGAAGCTGAACCACTAGTCATGAACATAGGCATGCGCAGCCCATTGTCTTAGAAGGTGCACCATTGGCCCATTGTCTTAGAAGGTGTCCATCACCGCCTTCTGGGTGTGTCTATAACCATCTACTGGCCGTTCCTATCAATGCCTATTGGGAATCAATGCAAACAAAATAGAAGGTGACTTATTTATGTATATGCACTTCAGAATGAATCATTCCCCCCCCTGACTGCCGCTGGGTGCTGCTGCTGTGAATCCATTTTGTGTGCAATCTTGTGTGTGGGGGGGGGGGGGATGCACTGGAACCCAGCACCCCTCATGTGCACGCCTATGATTGTTTTATAATACATGTCTAGTTACAGTACCATATTTCTAGAGTACTTCACACTCAAAAGGAACTGTATCATTCTGTAATTGTTACAGCTCTCATCCATCATTCTACAACTTAATCAGGTTATATTTCATTACATCGCTGCAACAGATGGCTTGTGTTCTGATCAACAATCCAGCTTGACAGCTTCATATTGTATTTAATATGTATCAGGAAAATGTAAAGAAGACATTTTGGGGGAAATTTACTAAAGGACATTTGTAAAAAATAGGTGTATTTGTATTTAGAAATACACTTATTTTTGACATTTAGGGGGACATTTACCAATATGAAAAACCTAGTTTTTCGTATTGGTATTTCCCCTACGGCTGCATACGACTGTTTTAGTCGTATGCAAAGTCGTGTTCCGGAGGATCAGTTACAAAGCAGTCAGAAACGACTGCTTTGTAACCCTCCGATGGTGTAACAATTCGTATTAGCGGCACATATATACGGCTGCTAATACGAATGTTTCTAGCAGTCTGCACGGATCAGTCAGATCCCTGCAGGCTGCAGTGTGTAAAAAAAATAGAAAAATAAATAAATAAATAAAAAAATCGGCGTGGGGTCCCCCCCACAGCCGAAATCAGCACCAGGCTGACGGAGCCTGGAGCCGGTAATTAAAAATCAGGGAACCCGACAAATAGGGGTTCCCCGATTTTTAACAACCAGCCCCAGGCTCCTGCTCTGGGGCTGGTTCCCAAAATACGGGGGACAAAATGACTAGGGGTCCCCCGTATTTTAAGAACCAGCCCCAGGCAAAACCAGCCAGCAGGGTAATGCCACAGCCGGGGGGAGACTTTTTATACAAGTCCCCCCGGCCAAAGCATTCATCCCTACCGACCAGTCAGCCTGGCCAGGGGCCCTGGGGGAGTGGGAACCCCCCAATGAAGGGGTCCCCCCCAATGTTCCCTCTAATTTTACGAAGGCTGTGTGCAGCAAAAGATTTTGGCTGTGAAACTTTGTAAGGAAAATTTTCTTTTTGTGCGTCACTTCTATATATAAATGGAAAACAACTTTCAGCATTTGTGTTAACTTTACTTCAAAATGATATTAAACATTCAAAAAATGTAAACATTCAAAACACAGCACATGATGTAGTTAATGGGTGAAACACATTCATTTAGTCCACAACTGCAAAAAGTTGACCACTGCTGCTTTGTGCGCTCTGTTGTAATGTCTGTGCGCATGCTCGGCGAGTTGTGTGCGCGAGCACACGCGCACAGCTTAGAGGGAACACTGGTCCCCCCCCTCCAGGACTTACCTGACCAGGCTGAAGCCTGGTACTGTCCCCGATGCCCCTGGGCGGTGGGCATCGGGCTGATTCAAGTGTAAAAAAAAATGAAACTATTGTTTTTTACTGTGGCACTACAAGTGCCAGCAAGCCTCCCCAGCAAGCTGGGACTTGGAGAACCACAAGTCCCAGCCTGCTGGGCATTAAAGGGCCCGCTGGCACTTGTAGTTCCACAGTTAAAAAAAATAGTACAATAAACACACACTGACACAATGAAAATAAAAGTTTAATACATACATTACATACATACTGATACTTACCTTTCTTGATCCCGTAGGTAGCCCTGGTCCTGATGTCCTGTGTCGTCCTCCAGGTCCATGTCGGCGGTCCGTGTCGTCCTCCAGGTCCATGTCAGCGGTCCGTGTCGTCCTCCAGGTCCATGGCGGTGTCCGGGTCCGAAGAAATCCATGTTGGAGCTGTGGAAGGAAATCCTACTCACCTGGTCCTGTGCTGAAGAAGTCTTCTCTTGGTCCGCCGTAATCCCTCAGGAGTTGTCCTAGGTACCTGGTCTAGTGTGATGGCCAAAAGCTGGGTGTCTTCCCAGGGCACCCTACACCTGCAGGTAGTGGACTTGCTGTCGCCACGGCTGGGGGGGGGAGGGGGGGCGGCAGCGGTGCGGATATTAGTCACCGCTTCCATCGGCATCCAGCGGCCGCAGACAGTGCAGCATTGCCCAAAACAAATATGGCCGCCGCATATGTGCATTTAATATATGCATATATGCGGCGGCCATATTTTTTTTGGCCAATGCTGCCATTTGTGACCAGGCTGGGCTGCGGCCGCTTCTAATGCTGGCCACACATCAGACCAACTTTCCTCCAACCACCCAACTAGTTGATCGGATGGAATAAAAACCTGGTACTGGATAGGGGCAAATGTAATTTGTAATTAAGTCATTTGTTTCCCAAATCTGAAAATGGACAACAACTGTCACTCAGACAATGTGGTGTAGTTGGACCTATTTGATTTAAACAATTTTACTGAATGTTTTTGTCCATTCTCCTGTGTTTGTGAGCAAATTGCTTATTGGCATTTGCCCCCAAAACAGTACCAGATTTTCAGTCCAACCAACCAACTAGTTGGATGGTTGGAGAAAAGTTGGTCTGATGTGTGGCCAGCATAACAAAGGTAAGCGGCCCAGCCAGAGTATAATCTGGACCGACCCACCGGGAAATGGCCCAGTTTCCTGGTGGGCCAATCCGCCTCTGGGTGTGATGCGGTCAGATAAGTTGTCTCACAGGAATTTTAACTGACCACATATCCCAGCATATTGTTGGCCATACATCAGACCAATTTTCCTCCAACCATCCAACAAACCAACAATCCAATTTGTCCAAATAAAATGCCTTCCCACACATCTAACCAACTTTTTCATCAAACCAGCCAACTTTTCTCCGACTTGTGATGTCACAGAAGAAGGCGGACAGGTTCTGCCTACTTTGGTATGTTTTGAACATTTGGAAAACAGAAAACTTACGACACACGGATGCTGAAACACTGACAGACACTGACACACTAACAGACGTTGACACGTGGATGCTGACTTATGGGCACTGACAGACGCTGACCAATGGATGCTGACACATTGACACAGACTCTGACGTGCTGACACATGGGCACCGGCATACTGAGAGATGCTGAACAAACAGATGCTGACAAACTGACAGGCGCTGACACATGGACCCAGTCACCCTCTCTCTGCACCACTGTCTGCAATCATAAACAGAACTGCACAGAGAGAAGCAAAACTTTGAAAAGATAATACCTTTTGTATTTCGCTGATAAAAAGACTAATAAAGGAATGAAAATGATTGTGTTTAAACTATTTGTATTACTAGTTTGTGTGATGTACAATAGCATTCTTTATTTTCTTTGCCTTTATCATTAATAATAAGTTCATAATCATGTAGGCTGATCATTTATGACCCTCCTTTTATTTTATAAAAGTACTGAACTGTTTGGCTCATAACAATTTTTCAATGTGTGTATTGTTATACACATGTTTACTTAAAATGCTCAAATGTTTTGCACTGGAAACTACAATACATTAGGAACTATTCATTATACTGTACCTTTAGTAACACTTTCCTAATCAGTTATGCTGCTTTCACACTGCAAAACCTGCTTAGACCCGTTATTTAAAATGTTTTAAATACCGGGTGAAAGCAAGTTTATACCCCTTTCACACCGCACATATTACCCGGTATTATACCGGGTCTAAGCAGGTTTGAGGTGTGAAAGCAGCATTACTCTACGGGGGGAGTGTCTGTCCATGTCCACGCCACCCGAGTACAGACGTCACGAACGGTGCCCGGTGTCAGCCTATGCGCTGGTTATGTAGTTGCACACGTCACTCCTAGCCCCTCCCCCCGGTGCAGACTCACCCCTTCCCTGCTCTATGCTGTAGGTAAGAAGGCGGCTGGGTCCTGTCCCTGAGATGTCGCCGCTCCCTCCGTCGGCTTCTCTAATGCTGACATGTCCCAAGACTGCAAGCAGGATGGTGGTGGATGCAGCGTACTCCAATGTTGGACATGTTGGACTGCCTACTGTTTTATCAGCCATACTTACAGTACTACCAATAAACTATATATATAACTAGAGATGAGCGGGTCCGGATCCCCGAGATCCGACAGATCCGAATATCGGGGATCCGGGTCAGATCCGAACCGGCTCGGGAGTTCCCGTCTGAATTCCGGACCAATAACGAGGCCGAACGTCATCATCGCGCTGTCGGATTCTCGCGGGACGGGATCTTATAAAAGACGCACGCGCACCCCGCCATCTTCACTCCAATCTTGGAGAGGGAAGAGGGTGGTTGGGAAGCTCCATGTGCTCCGTGCTGTGCTCTGTGCCATGTGCTCCGTGCTGTGCTGTGCTCCGTGACCTGCCCTGTGCCCTAACTTCCCTGTGCTGTGCTCCGTGCCATGTGCTCCATGCTTTGCTGTGCTCCGTGACCTGCCCTGTGCCCTCACTGCCCTGTGCTGTGCTCCGTGCCATGTGCTCCGTGCTGTGCTCCGTGACCTGCCCTGTGCCCTCACTGCCCTGTGCTGTGCTCCGTGACCTGCCCTGTGCCCTCACTGCCCTGTGTTGTAGACTTGTATTGAGAGTCAGTGACTGTTTATAGGCCTGAGCCCTGTAGTGTGATTTAACTAACTAGGTGCTGCAGTGCTCACACGCAGGGGCTGCAGTGTCCACTGTCCAGGGGCTGTCCTGTGGCCCGTGCCCTGTTGTGATTTATTTAGCCCTAAGCCCTGTGTTGTGATTTATTTAGCCCTGAACCCTGTGTTTTTTGTGATTTAACTAACTAACTCAGTGCTGCAGTGCTCACACGCAGGGGCTGCAGTGCTGCTGAGTAGTACACTGTGTACAGGGGCTGCAGTAATACAAGGGGCTGTGTCCAGTGTGACGCCCTATATCTTATCCATTGTCCAGTGTCACGAGTCACTCATGACATATATCCTGTGTCCTGTCCTGTGTGACGACATATCCTGTGTCCAGTGTGACGACATATATCCTGTGTCCAGTGTGACGACATCTATCCAGTGTCCAGTGTGACGACAATATATCCTGTGTCCAGTGTCACAAGTCACAACATATATCCTGTGTCCAGTGTGACATGTAATGTGTGCCGGCATATATCCTGTGTCCAGCGTGAAATATATCCATTGTCCAGTGTGACGACATATATCCAGTGTCCAGTGTGACGACATATATCCAGTCTCCAGTGTGACGACATATATCATGTGTCCAGTGTGACGACATATATCCTGTGTCCAGTGTGACGACATATATCCTGTGTCCACTGTGACGACATATATCCAGTGTCCAGTGTGACGACATATATCCTGTGTCCAGTGTGACGACATATATCCTGTGTCCAGTGTGACGACATATATCCTGTGTCCAGTGTGACGACATATATCCTGTGTCCAGTGTGACGACATATATCCTGTGTCCACTGTGACGACATATATCCAGTGTCCAGTGTGATGACATATATCCTGTGTCCAGTGTGATGACATATATCCTGTGTCCAGTGTGACGACATATATCCAGTGGCCAGTGTGACGACAATATATCCTGTGTCCAGTGTCACAAGTCACAACATATATCCTGTGTCCAGTGTGACATGTAATGTGTGCCGGCATATATCCTGTGTCCAGCGTGACATATATCCATTGTCCAGTGTGACGACATATATCCAGTGTCCAGTGTAACGACATATATCCAGTGTCCAGTGTGACGACATATATCCAGTGTCCAGTGTGACGACATATATCCTGTGTCCAGTGTGACGACATATATCCTGTGTCCAGTGTGACGACATATATCCTGTGTCCAGTGTGACATCTAACCATTGTGTGACAGCATATATCCAGTGTCCAGCGTGACATATATCCATTGTCCAGTGTACAGGAGCTGTGTCCAGGGGCGGTGTCCAGAGGCTGTGTCCAGTGTGACGGCTGTGTCCATTGTCCAGGGGCTGTGTCCAGTGTGACGGCTGTGTCCAGTGTACAGGAGCTGTGTCCAGAGGCTGTGTCCATTGTCCAGGGGCTGTGTCCAGGGTGACAGGCTGTGTCCAGTGTCCAGGGCATAGGCGCCGATTCTGTGGGTGCTCAAGGGCTTGAGCACCCACAGAAATTCTTGGGCACCCACTGGTGGATGCCGCCCCCCCCCCCGAGTTCCGCTGCGCCTGCCGCACTGCTGAGCGGTCAGCGGTTATAAAATAAATCATACCCTTCAATAGGACACTTCCGCCCTTTCTGAATCCACACCCCCTGCGCACACTTGTTACGCCAGACACTCTGCTGCAAACAGCGTGCAATCTGGGAGTGCTCGCGTTTGCCCGCTTCCCGTCATCGGTGCCTCAGTGGTGTGGTGGGATCGCGGGCTTGTACCTGCAGCACTTATGAGCTCCCCGCTGTGCGGTCTCTGGGCTTCAGCTTGTTGGAGAGAGATCAGCTCAGGAGCGCTATCACTTGTTTGCTCCCATGAGCCGCTGGATGTCTGCCCCGTGATCCTGCTTATGATTGATGGCAGATATGCTGGTTGTCACTTGTGAATGCTGGTTGTCACTGTGCGCAGGGCCGTCTTACCACATGGGCTTGATGGGCAGTTGCCCAAGGGCCCCATAATCCTAGGGGCCCAATGCCCTGCCAAGCCATCGGAAAGCTCTGGCCAAGCCACTACCACCACCCTGATAACCATTGGCACTGATCCTGGACGCCCGCGGCTAGCCCAGCAATCCACAGCCAGCCCGCAGAGACTTGGATGGGATGCGGCGGCCGCACCAATCACCAGCGGCGGGAGGTAGACCTAGGCTATCGCACATCAGCACCTCCAGCCAGCTGCCCCTCCGCACCTTTGGTCGATGGATGCAGGGCCGGCCAGCTCCTCTGGCTCTCAGCTGTACTCTCCCGGGTCTCGTCCTGGCCGAGGGGTGATCGATGCAGCGCACACTTCTGCCTCCTCCTGCACAAGTGCACATGCGACAGGAAGAAAGAAAAGCAGGTAGGGCCGGGGAGTTTCTGCCTTTGCGTGCGGCGGAGCAATATTCAGACCAGCAGCTCCTAGGTGGCGGCGCTCCCTGTACTGTTCATGAGGGGGATGATGACCCAGGAGAATGTGCCATCTATAGAAGTGCTGGGCACTGGCATTATTTACTCTCCCAGCAGTAATAGTAATTAGTACCTACTGACAGTCATACCCCTGTTTTTGGGGATGGGGCAATAGAGGAGCATGTAGATGGCTATGCTGGTTTTAACAGAAGGTACCTAGGCTAATATGTTTCTCAATGCACAAAACAGAGTTGTATTTGCAGGAGCCATTGTTTTTACCTATTTATTCCAGCACTGGCCATTGCCAAATATCATTGATGGTATCCATTGCTGGGGCGTTTCAGGGAAAGCTGGTTATTGCCTATTAAACAAGGACAGGGGCTGTTCAGGTTGGCAGTAGTGGGTTAAAAAACATTATTATCTAAATAAAGCAAAAGTGGCACCTTCTTCTAAAAGGATGCTTGCCAGCAGTGGCTTAACATATGTTCAATATCATCTATCAACCAACCACAGCAGCAATACAAATGAATGTCCTCTAATCACTTTGTAGTTTTTTTAAATACTTTAAAATAAACCATTTAATAAAAATAAAAATTAAATTAATAAATGCAGTGCCAACAGTATCTTCCCAGGGATGGTTACCTGAGCAGGCAGGCCACACCAGATTCTAAGGAAGATTTCCAGTTACCTTTTTCCTTTTTTAAGATTTTTATATATATACTTGTTGTATGGGCTAATTGGCCAAAGCAGGCACCTAAACAAGTATCAGATGAAAGCGGCACTCACAAGGTTGTGTAAGTAGTGGCCCCACTGGACTACTTTGCCCGGGGGCTCATAATGCTGTTAAGATGGCCCTGACTGTGCGGTCCCAATGCGTTTAGGCTTGCCCAAGCCTTTTTCAAGGCTTTAAGAGCATAGATTTTGAAAGGTCAAAAAATATAATTGAAATAGTGTTTAAAAAAAATATAAAAATAATGAAGATGGTTTAAGGGGCGGGGCTTGGGTGGGTCAAGGGGTGGGGCTTTGGGCAGGTCAAGGGGCGGGTCAATATCCGTGAATCTCGAGCACCCACCAGCAAAACGATAAATCGGCACCTATGGTCCAGGGGCTGTGTCCAGGGGCAGTGTCCAGTGTCCAAGGGGCTGTGTCCAGTGTGACAGGCTGTGTCCAGTGTAAAGTAAGAAAAATAAATAAAAGTAATAAATAAAATAAAAACACATTTTTGGAGGATGATGGAGGAGGAAATAGTGGGAGTGCTGAAGCTGCTACCACCAGTCATGACAAGGCCGATACCTCTTTGTATTTGCTGTTTGGAGCATTTCTCTTTTTTTGGGATAGTTTATTAAACTGCCACCCTGTCTGCCCCTGCAGTGCCGCTCTGCTTCCAAGATGTGCCAGGTAGGAAGTGTAAGGTCCACATGTATGTGATGCCGACTGCTGTCGCTTAGCTTAGTCACCCAGCTACCTCGGTATACCCTTTTGGCCCAACTACAGTAAATGAAAACAATTTTGTAAGCTGTGAAGTGATCAAAATTGACTAGAAATGAGTGGAAACTAATGTTATTGAGGTTAATAATACTTTAGGGGCAAAAACAGGCCCAAATTCTGTTATTTTAGCCATTTTTAGCATTTTTTCATAAAAATCCAGATCCAAAACCAAAACCAAAACCCACAAGGGTGGTTTTGCCAAAACCAATCCAGATCCAAAACACGAAGGGAGATCGAGATCCAGATCCAAAACCAAAACCAAAACCTGAAAAAGTGGCCGCCGCCAGGGCCGCCGAGAGGCAGGGGGGGAGGGTACATTTTACCTGGGCCCGGGCCTGTCAGGGGGGCCTGGGCCAGGGGACAGTCACACTTACATTTTTTTTTTTAATGGCAGCGGTGTAGCAGAAGCGTGAGCGGGAAGAGGGGTGGCGGCGGCTGGCCGGTGAGAGCGGGTCAGCAGAGGCAGACTGTGTCACTTTCACTCACTGTGTGTGGAGTGTGCTATAGTCTGCAGACAGTGACAGAGGCCCCATCCACTGCTGCGGAGCGTCTGCAGAGAAACTCTGTGTGTCTGCAGACTGCAGCTGCTTTCACAACACTTGATGTGAGAGCGAGGGGAAGGTCGAAGGTCAGGTGCACGAAGCGCGGCATGTGTGACAGGGAGGCTGGAGCCGGAGGAGATCCTGAATCTACTGTCTGACTCGAGTCCTGCCCTGTAAGTGCATTTTTGTTCTGCCCTGCCTGTCTTAATACTAAATTGTTCTCCATATATATGTATATATGTGACTTCATCATTGGATTATCAATATATATATAAATATCTATAGATATATATCTATAGATATATATCTATAGATATATATCTATATATCTATATATATATATATATATCTCAATATATCTCAAATTATATATATCTATAGATATATATCTATAGATCTATATATCTATAGATAGATAGATAGATAGATATCTATCTATCTATCTATCTATAGATATATAGATCTATAGATATATATCTATAGATCTATATAATTTGAGATATATTGAGATATATATATATATATATCTCCTATATATTTGGCTACATCTGTCACTCAAAGTGGGTGTCTGTGTCTATAACGCTCTGTTCCTGGACTTTCCTCTTAATGTGTGATTGCCTTCATCTGTGCTTAACACCTTTCTGAGAAATTAACCTGTTTAAAACAGGTGATGGCAATAATACATTAAGGGGAAGTCTAGAAACAGAGCATTGTGTCCCTCCTGGAGAGGGTCATGTTGGGAGGTATGTGACAGAGAACCAGCCCAGTGAGCCCACAGACAGTGCCAGACACCCACTGCCTTCCCATGTTGCCCAGCACTGCTACTCCACAGCCACCAGGTGAGCGCCCCCCTCCCGCGATTTGCGGCAAAACCTCCCCCCCCGCGCGCCCCTCCCGCGATTCGCGGCAAAAACACCCGCTCCCCCGCGACCGCCCCTACCGCGATTCGCAGCAAAAACACCCCCGCGACCCCCCCTCCCGCGATTCGCTGCAAAAAAAAAAACCCCACGACCCCTCCCGCAATTCGCGGCATAACCACCACCCCGCGACCCCCCCTCCCGCGAATCGCGGCAAACCCTCCCCCGTGACACACCCCCCCCGATTCGCGGAAACCCCCCCCCCCGCGACCTCCCTCCCGCGATTCGCGGCAAAAAGAACCCCCCCGCGACCCCCCCTTGCACGATTGGCGGCACCCCCCCTGCGACCCCCCTCCCGCGATTCGCGGCACCCCCCCCCCCCCGCAATTCGCAGCAGCCCCAGGATTAAATGGCACATGCAAAACACTGACATGGCTATGGTCGACAATGAAAAAGGTTGACATGAGTTTTTGAAGATTTATTTTTCATTTTTTTAATTTTTTCATATTCATTGTCATGTGTCGACATGGACACCAATGAAGTGGCACACTTATGTCAACATTTACATGTGTTGACCTTTCTGTGTTGATTTTTTTCTTGTGGCGATTCGCGTCATTCCCCCCGCAACCTCCCCTCCGGCGATTCGCGCCACCCCCCCGCGACCGACCCCCCCCCCCCTCCCGCAATTCGCGGCAACCCCCCACCGGAACCCCCATGAACCCCGCTCTCCCGCAATTCGCGGCACCCACCCCCCGAAACCCCCCCTCCCGCAAATCGCGGCACCCCCCGCTATTCGCGGCAGCCCCAGGATTAAATGGCACATGCAAAACACTGGCACGGCTATGGTCGACAATGAAAAAGGTTGACATGAGTTTTTGAAGATTTATTTCATTTTTTGAATGTTTTCATATTCATTGTCATGTGTCAACATGGACACCAATGAAGTGGCACACTTATGTCAACATTTACATGTGTTGACCTTTCTGTGTTGATTTTTTCTTGTGGCGATTCGCGTCACACCCCCCCGCAACCCCCCCTCCCGCGATTCGCGGCACCCCCCGTGACCCCCCACCTCCCGCAATTCGCGGCAACCCCCCACCGGAACCCCTGTGAACCCCGCCCTCCCGCGATTCGCGGCACCCCCCGTGATTCGCGGCAGCTCCAGAATTAAATTGCACATGGAAAACACTGACATGGCTATGGTCGACAATGAAAAAGGTTGACATGAGTTTTTGAAGTTTTTTTTTTCATTTTTTGAATGTTTTCATATTCATTCTCATGTGTCGACATGGACACCAATGAAGTGCCACACTTATGTCGACATTTACATGTGTTGACCTTTCTGTTTTGATTTTTTCTTGTGGCGATTTGCGTCACCCCCCCCCCCCCCACAACCCCCACTCCCGCGATTCACGGCACACACACACACACCTCCCCCGCGATTCTCGGCACCCCACCCCGTGACCCCCCCTCCCGTGATTCATGGCACACCCCCGCGACCCCCCCTCCCATGATACGCCGCAACCCCCGCCCCGTAACCCCCCCTCCCGCGATTCGCGGCACCCACCCCCGCGACCCCCCCTCCCGCAATTCGCGGCACCCCCCACGATTCGCGGCAGCTCCAGAATTAAATTGCACATGGAAAACACTGACATGGCTATGGTCGACAATGAAAAAGGTTGACATGAGTTTTTGAAGTTTTTTTTTTTCATTTTTTGAATGTTTTTATATTCATTCTCATGTGTCGACATGGACACCAATGAAGTGCCACACTTATGTCGACATTTACATGTGTTGACCTTTCTGTGTTGATTTTTTCTTGTGGCGATTTGCATCACACCCCCCCCACCCCCCCCCGCAACCCCCACTCCCGCGATTCACGGCACACAAAAACCCCCCGCGATTCTCGGCACCCCACCCCGTGACCCCCCCTCCCGTGATTCACGGTACACCCCCCGCGACCCCCCCTACCATGATTCGCCGCAACCCCCGCCCCCGTAACCCCCCTCCTGCGATTTGCGGCAACCCACCCCGGGACCCCCCTCCCGCGATTCTCTGCAATCCCTCCCCTTCCGCGATTCGCAGCATCCACCCCCCCCACAACCCCCCCTCCTGCAATTCGCGGCACCCTCCGCGACCCCCCCTCCCGTGATTCGCGGACACCTAAGTTGCAATACAGGGCATCTTTCATACAATTCTAACCATATTTCTAATATACAAACGTTCACAAATTAAGGGGGCGCAGCCCCTTACGACGGTGTGAAGAGCGCCCGTAGGGCGCGATGAATCACCTAGTATATATATATATATATATATATATATATAGATAATCCAATGAAGAAAGCACACTAGCAATTATGCACTTGCAGGGTCTCCCCCGTCCTCAGGGTGATACAGCATAAATACTGTATACACTCAATTTCCCATATAAATACCCCCACTGTAGTCTCCACTGGGTATCTGGGTCCATCCTACTAAAAGTGCTTGGCATCATACTTCCCGTATCGCGCACAGTAGGAAGTCAGGGCACACTCGCATTCATTCCACTGATCCCCCTCCACGTTCCACTGGCTGGCAGTACCCAGCTCATGACGGGCGGATCCACGGCACCCAGCTGTAACAGAAGAGGCGATTTTAGACCTCAGTGAATGAGTGCCGTGGATCCGCTTTTATGATGTAGCTTGGTACTGCCGGCCTGTGGAACGCGGAGGGGGATCAGTGGAATGCAGGTGAGTGTGTCCTTACTTCCTATTGGAAGTACGGTGCAAAGCACTTCCGGTAGGTCGGACCCGGGAGCCCGGCGGGGATGGAGAGATGGGACTACAGTGGTGGTATTTATAGGGGTAAGTGAATATCTTTTTGTGTGTATATTTATGCTGTATCGCCCTGAGGACAAGGGAGACCCTTAAAGGCGCTAGGCGCTAATACAGTAATTTCTGCATAATTCCTTGTGTGCCTCCTTCAGTAGATTATCTGTACAGACTTCTGGAGTACACCAGTTCCACTACGTTGGAAAGGTGGAGTGCTGACATAATAGTGGACTCACTCAGGACAAAATATGCGCTGACACTTGGAGACTAGGTTATACGTCTCCAAGTGTCAGTGCATATTTTGTCCTGAGTGCCGCACCTCCTACAGAGTCTGCATATTGTTTTAGTGAGGGCACCGGAATCGCTGTTAATTTCGTTGGGAGTGCCGGACCACCCACACACACTATATATATATATATATATATATATATATATATATATATATATACACCCAGTATATGATATAAAGCAAAGGCAAAGAAGGCCTTTTGTATAGTAAGAAGGATCTGTATGTATATATGCTGTATATACAAATATAAAATATTTTCATCCAAAGACAGCAGCAATAAGGGACATTTTTAAAGAAGTCTGACCGAGTGCTGCCATCTTTGGAGGATTGTGTATATATATATATATATATATATATATATATATATATATATATACAACCAGAAACAAATGAGGCGGCACTTGGAGACTTCTTAGTGGGTGAAAGCAGTGTATTCAGTTACAGCGTGCATCTACGTTTCGGGGAACACACTCCCCGTCATCAGGATAAATACATAACAAAAAAGTGCAACATATATAGTGTGTCTTACCACACGTGCAGGTCATCAGGTCCATAGCGTCGCCGCCCGCAGCCCCGTCGCGTCTGTGACCGGCGTTGGCCTTCCACTTCCGGTTCAGCTGACGTCGGCGCGCCCGGCGGCGTTGCCTAGGTAACCCTGCAACAACAATAACAACGGGGTGAAAACAGTGCAAAAAAATGACACAACAGGCGATCCCCTGTAAAAAAGAAAACAGGGGAAATAAAGTGCATAGTGCATGTAAACTTATCATTGCTATCGCATGATGAACTGGGCAAAGTGCTATGTTTGACATAAAAACATTACATATACAAACAGGTAAAATAAAATAAAAACCAGGGCTGGATCCCCGGCCACAGTCGGATTATTATCTATAAAGGTCCCCCCTCTCTCTGTAACCAAGGGAAAAAACAACATATTTAATGGGACCAGACCCACGCTGTGTTCTCTGTCGCTACATGATTACTGGAACATGGCTGAAATTTATACATAAAATTACGTTACAAAAAATTCATTTACAAAAAATTGATGAGGCCTAAGGACTCATTTAACCCTCTGGGTCGCAGAGTGTCTAGGCGAAATATCCACCTGGACTCGGCTTGCAGCAGTTTTTTTGCCCTATCCCCCCCTCGGATAGATTTGGGGACGTGATCGATTATTTTGTGCTTCAAGGTGGCCATGGAATGTTTGGCTTCGGCAAAATGCCTGGCCACGGGTTGGTCACCTGTGCCTGCAGTTAACGCTGTACGGATCGCTAGGCGGTGTTGAGCCATCCTGATTTTAAAAGTGCATTCCGTTTTGCCTACATAATACAGTCCGCAGGGACAAATGATAACATAGATGATGAACTTAGAACTACAAGTTAAGGGCCAGTTAATGGTGTATTTTCTGCCTGAGTGGGGATGACTGATAAAATTTCCCACTGACATGTAATTACATGTAGTGCACCCCAAACATTTGAAGCATCCATTTTTACGGGATAAGAAATTCTTCTTAGGGACAATTTTTTGTTCGGTGCTATTGACCTTTACCAAGTAATCCCTGATGCTTTTGCCTCTCGTATAACTCGGGAGGATCTTGGATTTACGTAATGAGCTTAAATCCGGGTCACTGGAGATCATTGGCCAGAGTTGTCTGGCTCTTTTAGCGGTGGCTGGGCTGTTAGGGTTATAGGCATTGACCCACGGAAACATGGTTTTGGTCTGGCTTTTTGTGGCCTGCACCGGGTGTAGTAACTCTGCCCTGGGTTTAGACACTGCCCTCTGTTTGGCATCCCTCAGAATGTTATCTGGGTAGCCTCGTGCCCTAAATTTTTCTGTCATGATGGTCAGTTGCCTATCCCTCTCCCCCATGTCACTATTGGACCTGCATACTCGCAAATATTGTGAATATGGTAGGCTTCTGGTGGTTGCCACTGGATGGAAACTGTTGTATCTCAGCAACGTGTTTCTTTCCGTGGGTTTGGAGAAGAGGCAGGTGGAAATCTGTCCTTCTGTGATGGTAATTTTTAAGTCTAAAAAACAAATCTCCTTGGTGGAATGAGACAGGGTAAGCTTGATGGGGTGAGCGGACCTATTCTGGGTCTCCACCAGTATTTCCAGATCTTGAATGGGGTTGGTCCAGACGATAAATAAATCGTCAATGTAGCGATAATACATCGCTATACCCCTGAATATGGTGGGATCTTGAAAAAAGAGGTCCTTTTCGGTTTGCCACATGTATGCATTCGCTAGAGATGGAGCAACCGGGGACCCCATTGCACAGCCATTGAGTTGTTTAAAAAACTTGCCATTGAACAAAAAATAATTATGTGTAAGAGTAAACTCTAACAACCTAAGAAAAAAATCAATATCAGGGCCAGAATACAGAACGTTACCCACTAAAAGCTGTTTGACTGCCTCCAGGCCCGCAGAATGGGGTATACACGTATACAAACTGGCCACATCCAGCGTGGCCAGGGTAGCGTCCTGCTGGACCTGAGGCATGGACATAAATACTTGTAACAAAGTGGTGGAGTCCTTTAAATGGGTTCTGGTCTACTGTATGCAGGGCTGCAAGAAAGAGTCCAAAAAGATCGCCACAGGTTCGCACAGAGACCCCCTGGCCGAGATAATCGGGCGTCCCGGGGGCCTCTGTGCGTCCTTATGGATCTTAGGTATGCAATAAAACACCGGTGTTACAGGGTGTTCTGTATAGAGCATTCGGTGAGTCTCAGCAGAAATAATCTGCTCATCAACCGCTTGTTGTAGAATGCGGCTAAGTTCTTTTTGGAACTTAGCCGTGGGATCCGTCTGTAGTAAGCAGTAGGTGTTGGCATCATTTAACTGACGGTTACACTCACTGATGTAGTCCTGGGTGTCCAGTACCACCACCGCTCCACCTTTGTCCGCATTCCGGATGGTGATGTCCTCTCTTTTAGACAAAGCTTTAAGTGCGGCGAATTCTGCTTGTGAAAGGTTGGGGCGGATAGGGGGGCTAGGAACCTTTCCTGCTCCCTCTAGCATCCTGGAAAAGGTCTTAATGGATGGGTTTGTGGACACCGGGTCAAACCGTGATTTTTTCTTTAATTTGTTCAGGGTGATGGATGTTGAGGATTGAGGTGGTTGAGGCAGGGACTTGTCGAAGTGTTCTTTAATCTTAAGGCCTCGGTTTAACTTATACATGTCCACCTTCCATTGGAAGTGGTCGGTTCCATGTGTTGGGATGAACGACAGCCCCTTATTTAAAACACTCACTTTATCCCTGGACAATGGTGTAGTCGATAAATTAAAGGTTAGGTCCTCCTGCTCCTGGGGGGTCTGCCTCCCCTTTTGCCTTTTTGTTTGTCCACCTCGCCTTGTTTGCTTCTGCCGCGGCCGGAAGTGATGGCGCGCGTCGCAACCCCTAAAGGGGTCAACTGTGTGCGAGGCATGGATACATTGTGGCGATTCTCCTCGGATTCACTCGCTGAGGTGCTGGTGTAATACCCTCTGCGTGAACCTGTATGAGGGCCGCTTCTTTGATGGGGAGCTTTTTGTCCAGGACCTTTCGGATTGGTGTTAAGCCAATTATAAACAGTGTGTTGCGCGTAATCCTGCTGTACTCGGATCAACTTGCTCTTTTTGAATTTCAATAATTCAGTTTTGTATAGATCAAGATCTTTCTGTAATTTAATCTGTGCAGCCGATGCTGCAGTAAACACTTCATGAGTACCATGCTCAACCGTGAATTTCTGTATTTTCTCTTGTGTACTGGCGTGCTCCTTAGTGGACTCCTTGATCACTAAGAGCATCAAGTCCATAGAACACTTATTGAGGATCGAAATCCAACTTTTACAAAATTCCACACTATGACGGCCAATCGTGGGCATGTTGTGCACTCTAAAGCCCCTGGGGATCTGCTTGGCTCTGTAATAGTCCGACAAGGTTCTGCTATGGTATAAAAAATCGAGTTCCCTTTTACGGAGCTTGAAGATTTCTTTGAAGATATCCTCATCTGAGGCTGTGTAATCTTGATCAAACGTGGGTTCTTTGTGGAGGATATTATCCGCTTCTACATCTGAGAAGCTCAACATCGCTGTGTTATCACATTGCGCAGAGAATGATGTCAGCGTGGGATCCTCTGTAGCGGGGGTAGCCATGGTGATGAGAAACCCCCACCGTGTAATCGTGGGTGATGGTGAGAAACAGCGTGAGTGACGGTGATGATCCTTGCTGATGGCGAGACAGGTATAGTAGGGCTAAACAGTCCTTTTCATCGGAGTGTGGGTGCCTTGAGCAAAACTCCAGAGCAGGTCTGGGTGATATGCAGGCGTCGTGTGGGCTCCGGCACTCCCGCTGCCCGCCCCCCGTGGGGGTATCGTGCTCCCGTGCCCTCCTGTGGACCGCAGTCCTAGCATACAACCAGAAACAAATGAGGCGGCACTTGGAGACTTCTTAGTGGGTGAAAGCAGTGTATTCAGTTACAGCGTGCATCTACGTTTCGGGGAACACACTCCCCGTCATCAGGATAAATACATAACAAAAAAGTGCAACATATATAGTGTGTCTTACCACACGTGCAGGTCATCAGGTCCATAGCGTCGCCGCCCGCAGCCCCGTCGCGTCTGTGACCGGCGTTGGCCTTACACTTCCGGTTCAGCTGACGTCGGCGCGCCCGGCGGCGTTGCCTAGGTAACCCTGCAACAACAATAACAACGGGGTGAAAACAGTGCAAAAAAATGACACAACAGGCGATCCCCTGTAAAAAAGAAAACAGGGGAAATAAAGTGCATAGTGCATGTAAACTTATCATTGCTATCGCATGATGAACTGGGCAAAGTGCTATGTTTGACATAAAAACATTACATATACAAACAGGTAAAATAAAATAAAAACCAGGGCTGGATCCCCGGCCACAGTCGGATTATTATCTATAAAGGTCCCCCCTCTCTCTGTAACCAAGGGAAAAAACAACATATTTAATGGGACCAGACCCACGCTGTGTTCTCTGTCGCTACATGATTACTGGAACATGGCTGAAATTTATACATAAAATTAATTTACAAAAAATTCATTTACAAAAAATTGATGAGGCCTAAGGACTCATTTAACCCTCTGGGTCGCAGAGTGTCTAGGCGAAATATCCACCTGGACTCGGCTTGCAGCAGTTTTTTTGCCCTATCCCCCCCTCGGATAGATTTGGGGACGTGATCGATTATTTTGTGCTTCAAGGTGGCCATGGAATGTTTGGCTTCGGCAAAATGCCTGGCCACGGGTTGGTCACCTGTGCCTGCACTTAACGCTGTACGGATCGCTAGGCGGTGTTAAGCCATCCTGATTTTAAAAGTGCATTCCGTTTTGCCTACATAATACAGTCCGCAGGGACAAATGATAACATAGATGATGAACTTAGAACTACAAGTTAAGGGCCAGTTAATGGTGTATTTTCTGCCTGAGTGGGGATGACTGATAAAATTTCCCACTGACATGTAATTACATGTAGTGCACCCCAAACATTTGAAGCATCCATTTTTACGGGATAAGAAATTCTTCTTAGGGACAATTTTTTGTTCGGTGCTATTGACCTTTACCAAGTAATCCCTGATGCTTTTGCCTCTCGTATAACTCGGGAGGATCTTGGATTTACGTAATGAGCTTAAATCCGGGTCACTGGAGATCATTGGCCAGAGTTGTCTGGCTCTTTTAGCGGTGGCTGGGCTGTTAGGGTTATAGGCATTGACCCACGGAAACATGGTTTTGGTCTGGCTTTTTGTGGCCTGCACCGGGTGTAGTAACTCTGCCCTGGGTTTAGACACTGCCCTCTGTTTGGCATCCCTCAGAATGTTATCTGGGTAGCCTCGTGCCCTAAATTTTTCTGTCATGATGGTCAGTTGCCTATCCCTCTCCCCCATGTCACTATTGGACCTGCATACTCGCAAATATTGTGAATATGGTAGGCTTCTGGTGGTTGCCACTGGATGGAAACTGTTGTATCTCAGCTGCGCTCGCCACACTATTCTATTCTCACTCCACGCCCTAGTGGATAGTAGGGGTATGAAAAGGTCGGAGGACGCGTACCGCTGCCCCTCGCGGGCTCGCTGCGCTCGCCACGCTTCGGGTTGGCGTCAATAGCGGGGTGGCGTTAACGGTGGTGGGGGGCCATGAAACATTTTTTTTTATAACATATCCAATGTGAAATGGCCATATTGGCCAATTTCACATTGTCATTTCATTTTAACATTGCTGTCTATGGGAAATCGGGTCCATCGCGTCTTTTAACATTACTGTCTATGGGAAATCGGGTCCATCGTGTCTTTTAACATTACTGTCTATGGGAAATCGCGGGCATCGCGCCGCGGCCCCTTATAACGGCCACGACCGACGCAATGCCCCCGATTTGGGCTAAATCGCGGGCATCGCGTCGGTCGGGTGTCCTTAAGTTAACTAAACTTAAGGACAAAATCGGCAGCCTGGATAACTCACAAGTACCCATGCATGCCATACTTCTGTGAGTGGGTTCTTCTCATGTGCTAAACACACCCTTAACATGCCGTGGTCACAACCCCCCCCCCCACCCCCCCATGGGGGCCCCTGGAAGTTGATGTACCGGGGCCCAGGATTTCTCTTGGCAGCCCTGGCCGCCGCACATCTCTATATATAACCTAAACAGGTGGGTGGAAACACAATATTAGTTTTATTTCAACATGAACAAAATGGGTGTTGAATATTAGACAGTGTCTAGATAGACAGTTAATAGTTTGACCCCAGTGCTATTTTTTTTTAGGAAAATAGGTTCAGGTACTGTGGGCGGGGCAGATGTGGGCAGTGATGTGGGTGGAGCTAACAAAGGGGCGGGGCATCAATTGTTGCATAAACTTTTTTAACACATAATGCCCTCAGCAGTGCAAGTTACACAATGCTCCCAATACCTGCAGCAATGCCTGATACACAATGTCCCCCAGCAGTGCCAGATAATCAATATCCCCAACCCAGTGGTGCAAGTCTAAAAAAATACCTAGTGGTACTGTGTACATGCACTGCAGAGGCGTGGCAAAAAATGGGTATGGCCACATGCCAAATGGGGAATGGTCAATGAAAATGGAGGCATGATAATGCAGTTCCAGATACACATATGCCCCCAATAGTGCCAGATACACATATGCCCCCACAGTGCCAGCCCACAGTGCCAGATATACCACCACAGTGCTACATATGCCCTCACAGTGGCAGATACACATATGCTCCCCACAGTGCCAGATACAAATATGCCCCCACAGTGCCAGGTATGTCCCCACAGTGACAGAAACACATATGCCCCCACAGTGCAAGAATTTCCCACCAGATGTGCAACTCACTATTGTTGCTGCTGCTGCTACTACCATCTGCTGTTGTTGGAGGGGAGGGAGAGCACGTGCCTGTGGAAAGGCATATTTAGTGAATGGGAAGGCAGATAACATTGGGGTCTGATTTTATTCAATGACTCAAACCGGGTATGTGAATATGTAAGTGGAGACCTGGAGGGGTGCCGTGCTTGGGAGGAGGTAGAGCATTCTTACCTTCATTTCTCTGTGGATGGCACACCTTCAGAGGGGCAAGTTCGTGATGGCGGAGGCAGCAGGACCCCTGCCTGGAGGAACTTGCATCCGAGAGATGCAAGTTCTTCAAATATGCTTTCAATCTTTTGAATGGCGTGTTCAACAAGAGCCAATTGGCATTTATAGCTGGGCGGCCAATAGGGAGATGCTGTGGCAAGCCAATCAGGGCTCTCAGTGTCATAGCTCCACCCCCTTCCAGTGTCTTATAATAGACTCTGCAGAGTGAGAGAGCTCAGTCCGGTGGCGGCGAGGGAGTGAGGAAGAGCTCCTGAAGAGGTCTAGCAACAGAAGAGGTGGAGGTTGGTGCCAGAAGTGGTAGAAGAGACGACTGCAGTGCCAGAAGACAGCGGAGTAGAACCAGAAGTGGCGGAAGATCCAGCGACGGCTCTTGTGCATCATGAGTATTGCCTAACGGTGTAAGTCAATTTCCTGCACTTTCACATTTGGCGTAGTTAGCAGGATGTCAGACACAGACGACTCCTCTTCGAAGGTAGCCAGTGAGTTCAATTTTGGCCTGCCTTGTCCCATATACCTCATTACGATGGGTGCAATATGTCGCTGGCAGATTGGAAGAAGATTACGGGAAACCTGAGAGACTACAGCAGCAACTGGCAGTGAACGCTTTGGATGGAGAAGCCTGGCAGTCCTTCGTCCTCATTTCAGAAGCAGACAGAAACACGTTAGCAACACCTCATCTGCTGAAGACCTTCGTTAGCGACTGTTTACCCTCGTTCAGAGGGAGGATGAACCTATTCCCATTTTTGCTAACGTGCTGCAAGAAATGCTGTGAGAAATCTGTCTGCATAACCTTGAGTGTTTGGGAAAATTAGAAAGCCCTGCTATCATCCTAATAAATCAGTTTGCCCTAGGATTATGGAGTGTCCCACTGCGCCAGATTTTATTGGAAAAGATCGCCAATGACCAGAAGCTTACCTTCCATCAAATCCAGTTCCAGGCTATCGTCTGGGATTTTTATCCCAATTTCGGACCATATGCCATGGCCCTGTAGTGGCTGACACCCGTATCAGCCCCAGTGGTCAGTAAGGAGCCACATCCGTTGGATTCCTGCATCCAAAATCTGAAAAAGGCTTTCTCAAAGGTCACCCTAGAAATGAGGGAGGAGATCTCACAGTTACAGGAAGAAGCCCATCGTCACCACTTTGTTAGGGGGGGAGTGCCCCCACCCGATTTTCTACTAAGCTGCCCTGCTATCCCAATAAATATGATATATACTAATAGTGACAGAAGCTACACAAAGTGCTTCATATTAACCCCTTCAGTGGTGGGGGGGGGGGGTAGGTAGCACTCCCTACTGGGCGAGTATTTTTGAGGGGAGTGCTCCCTAAAAAAAAAACACCACTGTCTCTCGGGCAGTGCCGCTGAGCACTATATTAGCCGCTGCCCGGCCCTGCCTTTGGACACTAACGACTGTATCTCCACAGTATTGTGGTATGTCTAACACCCTGTGCCAACTCAGGAAAGAGAAATAGGTCTTTATATATTGAATAAATGTCTGTTTTACTAGTGGAACATAACACCAGTTGCCAAACCAGATGGTTTTATTGGATGTTTGCATTATTGATCATAAAAGATCTTATTTTTTGACATTGATTGTGGCCCCGATTGAACAATGTTTAATGATGGATCTTAAAGTGTTTTTATGACAGCACTGAGTATATCAGCCTTGCTGAGCATCTTTAAATGGAGGGGCCATTTGCCCACTTTTTCTTTATGCGTAAAACCCTTCATCTTTGTCTTTGCAATCCAGGTAACACCCTACAAAGAAATATGTTAATTGTAGCATATTGAATCCATGCCAATGTTTGATATTATACAAGAGGACTTCTTCCTAAGGAAAGGTCAATGCAGAATATGATATGGAACTAATTGTCTGCACAATGTGCTTGTGAAACACACATACTGTAAGTATCCCCATGATTTCAATGAAGAGACCAAACAATGGGGATAAAATCAAACATTTCTTTCCCATGTCTAGTAAAGATGGAACTGACGATTTCCTATGGATAAGCTGATTGCAGTCCGTCTGCCCATGATCTGTAGGTCATGCTGTTGAATTCCCATTTCTTGCTATTGTATCTGCCTTGTACAATTTCAAATGAGTGCATTAAAATGCCTAGAATTCCTTTCCTACGCTCTTCGTTTTGAAAAATTGTGAACCTGTGTAAAGGAATGTTTCATACAACAGGAAATAATAGTCTCAATTTAAAGTGTATGCTTGTTTGCTAGGTAGGGTGATTAACAAGAGCTTATATTGTGGTTCTGTACAGTATATATACAGTTGTGCTCATAAGCCCAAAATCTCCAGGATATGTAAACTTTCGATCAGGGTCATTTGGGTAGTTTCTGTTGTCATTATGATTTAAAAAGAGTAAGCACAGCTGTTTGACAAAAAATGGCTTCACCCAACCCAGGGCCAGATTAAGGTGTGTGGGGGCCCTGGACAACACAAGGTTTGTGCACCCCCCCGGCCCATCCAGTTGGTCGGTCAGAGGCACAGTCCACGCACACACAGACCCCCCCCCCCCCTACCATGTGGGGATCGGTGCTGCTCTGGGTTTCTGCGGCGGATGTGAGGTCAGCAGCGGGGTCCCTGCGGCAGATGGGAACTTCTAGTTCCCATCCGCTGCAGGGACCCTGCTGCGGACTTCACATCCACCCCAGGGACCCCCGGTGGCGGATGGGAACTACTAGTTCCCATCCACCGCAGGGACCCGCGGCAGACCTCACATACACCGCAGGGACACGCTGCCCGCCCCGCTGCCTGGCACCACCCACTGCCTGCCCCGCTGCCTGGCACCCACCCGCCACTGCCGCAGCTGTGGGGTGGTGGTTGTGAGGGCCCTGGAATGTGTGGGGGCCCGGGGCGACTGCCCCTGTAGCCCCATGGGTAATCCACTGACCCAACCACTAACCATGAGTGAAAGAAAATTTTGTTAGTAATCATTCATAATCTCTGACAAATGGCCAGAAAATCACATATTCTGCTGCTAGCAGGGACGTGCGGTGAGGTAAATGGCTCAAGAGTCCCTCATAAGTTCCAGAGCCAGATATGCACACAATATATGAGCCCAGGGGTACATGCCGGCATTATACAGTATACACTGCTGGAGATTCACTCAGGTTTGATAAGGAATGTGCAGAAAAGGTAGCCAGGTGAGGCACTGCCTCACCTGCCATAGACTTTTTACTCCAGAGTTTTGACTATAAAAATGATTAGAATGATAAAAATAAGATTTTTTTTATAAATTATTTGTAATTTTGACATACTTTATCAATTCAAAATGTTGCCATATACACTAGTATGACAGGAAAGGCTGTGCCTCACCTGCCTCACCCCACCGCATGCCACTGGCTGCTAGGTTATGTAAACTTATGAGCACAACTGTATCTTCTCAAGATGTGTCCAACAACAGGGACCTATTCCTCAACCTCAATGTGCCTGTTCAACTTGCAGAAGTAGTATTCTTCCCAATGTCTTACATTTGTAAGTTTTAGATCTAATCAGCAATGTACAGTTTTAGTTAGTCCTGTCCCTGTCAGTGCGGCTCTGCGCAGCCTGACGAAATCAGAGGTCATGCTGCGCAGGCCACACAGCCGCCTCATCCTGGGCGCCTGTCCTCTCACCTCCAAGAGACCGCCCACCCAACCTGGCTGCATTCAACAGCCCGCCCAACCGCCCGGCTCCATCACCCGTCCGGTGGCACAGCACCACACATGTAAGTAAATAAGCAGGGCGGCCGGGGCGGGTTTTTGTACTAGGGAAGCCAATCCCGAATCCTGGGATTGGGCATTTTTCAACCCCGAATTATTATTATTATTATTATTATTATTTATGGTGTGGCAAAAAATTAAGACATTGAGAACATTGCTATTTTTTAATTCATCTCTGTCCCTCTCACCACCTCTTTTTATCATGTCTGAACCATTCCCTGTTGCAGTTCACATGGACCGTAAAGTACAGATGGAGCCGGCTTCATCTTTGGCCGGCGCTCGCCAGATGCCTTTCACTGGCGAGTGCAGACGATGGACGCGGGTCCGAGTATCATGGCGGATCACAGCGGCTGGGCAGCGTCTCCCTGCACATCTCAGGGAGACGCTGAAGTTATTTGAGTAGTAGTAGTACGTTTATTTATAAGGCGCCACAAAGTGTCCGCAGCGCCGTACATAGCAAACAAAAAACAAATTACAAGGTAACGTACAGGGTGTGGTGATAAAATACAGTATAAAAAGGGGTATAGCTGGTAGAACTAAAATCAGCATCAGTTCAGAAGTAGGTGTCAAAATTGTCGAGGAGACTGAAGATGAAGTCAAGGAAGGGAAGAACAGGACAGGAGGACAGGTGAGGTAAAGAGGTAGGGTGAGTACGTGAGGCAGGAGGACCCTACTCATAAGAGTTAACATACTAAAAATAGGTGGGTGGACGAACGAAAAACAACAGGATAAGTAGGAACAGAGGGGAACGGAGGCAGGATAGGAGGATCAAAAGAGGTTAGGAGGAGGGATAGGCTAGTCGAAAAAAGTGGGTTTTGAGGGAGAGCTTGAAGGAGGTAAGGGAATCAGAAAGCCTGAGGGGTGGCGGGAGGTTGTTCCAGTGCAAGGGGGCAGCGCGAGAGAAGTCTTGGACACGGGAGTGGGAGGAGGTGATTAGGTGAGAGGTCAGTCGGCGGTCAGCGATGGAGCGAAGAGGACGGGAGGGAGTGTGGATAGAGATCAGTGAAGAGAGGTAAGGAGCTGTGGAGGAGGAGAGAGCCTTGTAGGTGGTGGTGAGGAGTTTAAAGAGAACTCGGAAAGGAATGGGGAGCCAGTGAAGAGATAGACAGAGGGGGAGGCGGAGGTAGAGCGGCGGGAGAGGAAGATGAGCCTAGCAGCAGTGTTAAGAATGGATTGGAGAGGTGCGAGGCGGGTGAGAGGCAGCTCAGAGAGAAGGATGTTGCAGTAGTCAAGGCGGGAGATGACAAGAGAGTGAATGAGAATTTTGGTCGCGTCAGTGGAGAGGAATGGTCTGATGTGCGAGATGTTGCGTAGGTGAAAGCGGCAAGACTGTGAGAGAGCACGAATGTGGGGGGTGAAAGAGAGGGAGGAGTCAATGATGACACAGAGGCAGCGCGTTTGGTCGGTGGACGTGATCTCGGTTTCACCAATGCTGATGGAGATAGTGGGAGAAGAGGGGATGTTCGGGGGATGGAAGATTAGAAGTTCAGTTCTAGCCATGTTTAGTTTCAGGAAGCGTTGGGTCATCCAGGCTGAGATGGCCGTAAGGCATTTGGAGACCTTGGACAGGAGTGATGGGGATAAGTCGAAAGTGATTGAGTGAAAAGTTATTTGAGTAAAAATCTTGAAAAACCCATGTTGACCTTTTCATTTGTTGACACTGCCATGTTGACCTATTGCTTGTGTCAACCGTTTGTCATTGTTGACCTACTATAATTTATGTCGCCATTTTGACCATGTCAACCAGTATCTTGCCTAGGGCTCCATGATGTCTAAAACTGGCTCTGGTAATCGGTGGCAGCCCACATCTCACAAAAAGGGGGGTACACAACCTCCCATTGAGGCCATGCCCTTTTTCCCAGCATGCAACTCTAATGCTCTTATTAGCTTCTTCTGTGGCACCAGATGTCACAGAGGTTAGTGACGCCTTCCTATGTCCCCTATATGTCATATACTGCCCGGTTCAGAGATGGATGCTATAACAGCGGTGGCATGTTTATGTGATTGAAGTATTTCTTGTACATATTGGACACGTGGGTCACAGTATCAGTACCGTTTGAGACATAGAATCATCAGGACTCTCCCAAATCTGATTAACCTTCCACCACCATAACCATTGCTCTTCACTGCAACTGAAAACATCAGCCACTTGCATCCGATGCCATGACTACATCCACCTCTAAAGGGCCATTACTCTTCTGGACCTCAGATGCAAGTGTGCAGACGATGGTCATATCGTATGATCAATAATGCATGAGGGCAGGATATTAAAAGCACGCTCCAAAAATTGTGACAGTCTAAACTGATGATATGCTAGGTCAGTGTCTTTCAACCACTCTTCAGTGGCACCACAGTATGCCCTGAGCAGTTCTCAGGTGTGCTGTCGGAGATGCTTGCACACCGCCATCAATTCTACGAAGCATTGTTCGTTTTCTGCTCCAGTCCTGTGTCTTTCAGTGGGTCCATATCTCCGTCTTTAGGAGCCCATAGACTCTCCGTTTTCGCCGGCTCTGTTTTGTACTATGCGATGCACATACTTTTTGTACTAGCTACACATCGTATCGGATCGCAGTGCATGCACACTGCATGCACTAGGGATGCGATCCGATCCGATGTGTGCTGTTTAAGTCCCAAACGGATCCGTTAAACGGACCGTGTATGGGCAGCTTTACTGTCATTTGCTAATCATCACTGCGGATTTATTAAGCTTGGTGCAGTGATAAGGTGGCTGGTACTTTACTTTATCCCCAGCCAATCGGCTCATAACTGCAAAGTTACAGACTGGGTGTGAAAATGACAGTTAGGAGCTAATTGGTCGGTGATAATGGACCAGCCACATTATCACTTCACCAAGTTTAAAAAAAATCTGCCCCACAGTTTAAAAATGACATTTAAGAACTGATTGGGTGATATTTTATCAATCTCCACTTTACCTCTCTTTGGGGCCCATTTATCATTGAATCGTATATGCAATGTGATCTGGGCAGCATTTACCACCCAGGATCGCATTGCAATATGCAATCCTATCAGAAGAATGTATCATCCTGAAAGAAGCCCGTCCATGTACTCTGCTTCGCTGAGTGCCGGGGACCTGTCCATGAGCGGTTAGTGCTGATCCCTGGCCAACCCATAGGCTACAATGGGCTACTGCCATCTCCCGGTGGTGGTAGCCCAGGGACCCACTGAAATGCTGTCTGATATTGATACAGGAAACTTTGCATCCCCCATAGAACGTAACCACCACTGGAGCAGGAGGGATCGTAGCAGGGATTGGAAATGTCTGCTGCGATCCCTCCTGCACACATTTGGCGGATATAGTACTTAATATTTGTACGGGTGTTTTCGGGAAATTAGTCGCAAATATTATATGATAAATGGGCTGCTTTGAAGCTTAGTAAATAGACATCTAAATGACTACACTTATTGTTACGTTGTAAAAAAAACATAGGGGCGGATGCTCTAACATCCGCGCCCCCTTACCGCTGCACATCGCCGCAGATCGCATACATAATTATCGTACATGCTCTAACATATGCGATAATTATGGCAAAGGACAGCTCTTGCGTTAAGGGGTGAGAGACAGCGGGTCCCATCGGGACTCGGCAGCTCCTCCCTTACCCGGCGCTGCTGCGCCGGGCTCTCCTCCTCCCTGCACCGGGAAGAGGATCATAGTGCAGGGAGGAGGAGGTCACAGGTCCGGGCAGCACAGCATTGTGCTGTCCGGACACAGGTGAGGGGGGGTCAATGCGGGGCGGCGGTGGGTTGCGGTAAAAGCCCATAGGCTTCTATGGGGCATCGCCAGATTTTTCTGGTGATGCCCCCCGTTGCGATAAGCCGGCGGGGGATGCTTATAGGATCACAAAAAAAAAACGATAACGGGTTTTTACTGCATTTTTAGTTTAGAGAATCTCCCCCATATACTGTACAAAGAGAACACATATAATGTACTTTTACCATAGTGTTTCTATGGCAATATTTTTGCCTTAATAAGGAAGATGCGATTACTGTATATGTCATTGATGGTATATTCTACCTGTTTAGAAAGGGAAGAACGCAAAACCTTCAGCTGCTACATAATCACCAAGACAGAGCAATGCCTTGTATTATTCCAATAAATTTATTGTCATTCCTGTGTTAGTGGTGACAATGTTGTGAAGGAGGATTTGGTTACCAAATTTTGTTTTGCACCAAGGTTCCAAGGTGGAAGGTCATCATTTAAGTCTGAGGAATTGAATTTATTTCTGCGGCAGATGTAATTTATGTCTCTTGGTCCTTAAGTACTTGAAGTGACTTTACCACATTGATCAGACAAATGTCACCCGCCGCTCTTGATACACAACACGTTGCATGTTTGCTTAGGGTTAAACGAAGACTGACCACACAAAGAGGTTAGCTGCAGAGACGTGAAGGATTTTATTTTTATAAAAAGCAACTAATCTATCTGTCCTGTTTTCATTACAAACAGAATATGTGAGGAGCAAAAATGGGGTCACATCTTATTAAGAGAGATAAAGACAATTACCAGAGAGGCCACGAAAAACATCAGCAATGTGTAATGACAAACACAATAAATATTGTAGCAAGTGACAAACTGGACACACAAGAAGCAATGACAAGCAAAAAAATGCAGCTCAAAAACGAGTGTTTCTCTTTTAATATTCATATTATTTGTTGGCACCTCGAAATCAGAAGAATGAATTTCAGGTAATTAGCAATTATCCACAGACTAAATATGAGTCTCTACGACCATCCAGATCAGAATGGGCAGGAACGCAGATTGTGTAAGAAAATATTTTTACTAACGGAGTTCGCTTAAGAATACAGAGATGGAGGACACAGGAAAAACAATAGTTTTCAGTAATTAAACATTTGATCAGGTTCTAAAGATGCTTCTTTATCCCATATACTGCATACCAGTGGATCCCAAACTGTGCGCCTAGGCTCCCTGGGGTGCCTCGGGTTGGTGGTCCAGAACCAATTCAAATTATTTAGGGTCAATGAAACAGGCAAAATCAGTGCTTGTGGCTTCCAATTATAAATTATATGGGTAAACAGAAGTGAATCACATAACTGGACCTAAGGATAAAATGTAATCACAGCTTATTTACTTACTTATTTACTTTCTGAAATTCTCAGTAACAACTTTTAGCTTAGGGGTGCCATGAAAACTTATACTGTAGGGTGCCGTGATTTGAAAAGTTTGGGAACCACTGCTGTATACCAAGGCTTTCAGTAATCAAAATTCTGTTGACTACAATTATTACTTTTTTCTGAAGCGATAGTGAGACTTTCTAAATTGAGAAGAGTGCAATGTTGTCATCATAAATAGAAAAGGTCTTTTCACTAGAGAACAGAACACATTGTTACTCACATGATCACTATTTTCACATTGCAACCCGTTTTTGTAAACGTTTCATAAAACGGGTCAAAAGCCAGTTAAACCCCTTTCACATTGCATGTTGTAACCAGTATATTACTGTTTCAATACTGTTTTTGTACCTTTCACATTCAACTTATTTCACCCATACAAAAAGGCTTCTTTGCAATAAAACTCTGTTGTGCACTTCCTGTTTGTGGGCAGTGACAACATGCAGGGAGACAACCAATGACCCTTGTGCAGATTATCATGTGTAGTTCAAAACGGTGCTGGGCCGTTCAGACTGCAGAAAAAACGGCTCAGAACCGTGTAGGATCCTGCTTTTGAAACATTTTGAAATACCAGTATACTCTAACTGGTAAATTGACTGGGGAGCTTTCACACTGCAGCTGGTATTGTTTAAAAATGCAAAAAAAAAGGCAATATACCGGCTTACAGCTGCGATGTGAAAGGGGTATGAGTAGGCTACATTGTTACTCAGAATCAGAATCAGCTGTATTGGCCAGGTATACTTGCGTATACTAGGAATTTGTTTTTGGTTTGCTGTGCAGCAGCCAGGGGGGTAACAAACAATTGCTCTATTTTTCACCATTTCACCATCGGGGACAGCCCCGGGCTTCAGCCTGGGCTGGTAAATTCTGGAGGGGGGACCTCTTTATTGGGGGGGGGGGGTCTCCACTTCCCCAGGATCCCTGCCCAGGCTTACTGGTCAGTGGGGAAAATGCTTTGGCCAGGGGAACTTGTATAAAAAGTCTTCCCCCGACTGTGGCATTACCCTGTTGGCTGGTTGGTCCCGGTGCTAGTTCTTGAAATATGATTTTGACCCACGTATTTTGGGAACCAGGTCCAGCCCTTGAGCCTGCTTTTTTAAAATCCAGGACCGGCTCTATGAGCCCGGGAGTGGTTATGCACAGGAGGGGGTACCCAAGGCCATTTTTTTTATTTTAACTTTTACACATTTTTTAAGACAGAACCATGCACAGATCTCAATGATATGTGCGTGGTTCTGTCAAATTCTCCAGTCAGAACCTAGTTTTAAAAAAATTGCGATTTTTGAAAATGTTTACCAAAGATTGCACCTACAAAATTTGCAAATTGTATTATTTATAATGTGAAAATATCTGGAGGAGAATTGAAATGTGAGTAAAAATCGACAGGATTTTCAGGTCAAAAAGTGCAATTTTCCTGTTCAGGAAAGTTTGGGGTGGCTCTGGATCGCTCGGGAGGTTGGCCGCCCGAGTCCCCTGGAGCCACCCCAAACATCCCGAGCCTGCCGCCTGGTCACTGCTGTGAATGGTGGTGCAGGCAGCGGCAAGGGAACCCCCCCTATCCAGGGTGGGGAGTCAGCATGTGAGAACACGGGGAGAGGAGAAGTCCACAGGGGAGGGGCTGCCCCTAAGTTTTGTGGTGTGTTCTTCTAGGCCTGGACAAACCTGCCTTGATAGGTTTTTTCCTGCCCCAGAAAAACCCACTACCAAGTCCAAAAATCGCACTCTATTAAATCCCGCACAAGACATCTAACCTTAATCATGGCACTTTGTGGAATGAGAGCATTCATTCAATTTAAATACCTATTGTTAACTAAATATAAACCCCCGCTGTTAACAACTGCTAGATATACAGAATCATCTGAGTATTAAATACAGCCGTTTCACACGTAAGATCCGGTTGGAAATAAACATGATATAAAATAAAATATGCCATCTGTAACTTATGAATAGAGTTGTGCCAAGCAGTCTCTATGCAGGGGGGATACTGTTACCGTTATAAAATGATACATGACATGTTTTGGACACATGAGCTAATTAGATAAAATAATAATGAAACAGTGTTGCTTGTCAGCTTGAGAATTGGTAAGAATCCAATTGTACTGAACGCACACAGGTATTTCTGAGGGACTATCATGCTGCTTTCAGACCGCAAAAACAACATCGACCCGGTATTTTTAAATAATTCTAAAAACGGGTCAGACAGATTAAAACCCCTTTCACACCACATATCTGAAATGTTTTTTTACCGTTTCAATGACATTTTTGTCCCTTAAATTACCGTTTTTGTACCTTTCATTGAGGCCATTGGAATCGCTACGGGGAGGAAGGGGGGCAATTCGAGCTCCGAGTCATCTGTGCCGGTGATACTTTGCTATTCCCATCCTCATACACAACAATACAACAGGACCCTGTTCCAGGCTACGAGGGAAGCCCCGGTGCTCTCCGTCCTACCATCACCCGCCCAGGTGAGCTTACACCCTATGCCGCTGTGCGCCTGCACGTGGGTTAACTATCCCCTCCGTGCATATCTAATGAGCAGGGACCCAGCGCAGTGCATATGTAATGATGCACTGATTACATTTATTGACCAACTTTTGACCAATTTTGTTCATCTCGGCCATTCTGAACGAAATTGATCAAAATATCTTTCAGTGCATTTGCGACGAATGATGATGCGCGAACCCGCCAGTTGTTCATCAAGATTATTTGTCAACTGTGCATGCAGCTCAAATTAAATATATTTCAAAAAGAGCCTATAAATTGTAGCTAGATCTTTCGTCTTTCGTCTGTCGTCAGTATCTTTCGTCAACATCTTTCGTCCAGGACACTGGTACAGTGGGTATGCACCTTTAGAAAGAGGTTGATAGAGGTATTATATACATTAAAAACTTTGATTTGAAATACTTAAAAGTTTACATTTTTGAGAATTTTCTAAGCAAAATATAAATCATATGGATAGGAAGTTTTTCATGTAGAAATATAAATGAGATCTGGTTCTGAGAATTTTTCTTATTTTAAGTGTGTTTTTTGGACAAAAGACTATAGCGTTGAATTTAATAATCCAAAAATCACATGACTTGTGGTGCTTTGGCCAGTTGCTAAGCAACACGACAGACATTAGAAGAGACTGTTCAGCTCTTTGTGGCCTATATATACACATACAATACTATAACAGCTGAAGTAAACAATAGTACGTATAACTAATTATAGCAGTTTCTATGTCAATACAAATCTGCCTCTGCAGTAGCAATTCTCGCCCTGCTGCTACAATGTACACAAGCTTCTACTAAGACGTAATAAGAGAAAAATTGGTATTTGTACACATTAGCTGATATTTTGGTCACTCGATTGAATGCCATCGGCCAGTGTGTACGGTTGATATATCTGTGAATGCCGTCATTCACGGATATTTCCCATCGCCTGTGCCCCCAAATCTGGCGATGCCCCATAGAAGCCTATGGGCTTCTAACGCGACCCCCTGCCCCCCGCACGGACCCCCGCCGCCCCGCTGACTCAACGCAAAGGACAGCTCTTCACGCAAGTGATATGTTAGTGCATAAGTGATAATTATGAATGCGATGGGCGGCGATAGGGGGCGGTGCTGGGGTGCGGATGTTAGAGCATCCCCCCCCTAAGACTGGGAACACATAATGGCTAATAATATCAGAACAACAAATCTTGCATATGGTCTAATGCAGGGGTAGCCAACCCTAGTCCTCGAGAGCTACCAACAGTGCATGTTTTGCAGGTCTCCTCACAGAATCACAAGTGAGCTAATTAGCTCCATATGTGTATCTTTTAAAATGTGTCAGTGATTAATGAGTGCAGCTGTGCAGCAGCTAGGTTGTCTGGAAAATGTTAACTGTTGGTAGCTCTCGAGGGCTAGGGTTGGCTACCACTGGTCTAATGTGTATGCATGATTGCAATCTCCTCTGGGTCGCATGGGAAATCTTACAGTTGGGCATGATGGCAGACAATAATTATATTATTTTGCATTCGGGCATATTCTAAAACAAGTGGAGCCTAGAGCAAATATTTCCTTTGGGGCATGCAAATACAATTTCTAATTTTGGAGTGAGGAGTAGTGCCCATGGTCAGTGGGGCCACACGTGAAAAGAGGGTTAAATCTTGGCTTCACAATCCTGGGCATAGAGAAAGCCACGCCCCATTTAACTGAAGCCATGCCCCCTTCTCAGGCCCTTGTACGGCAGGCCGCCCCATAGTCTTGACTGGGGACTTCTAAAAGTTGGTAGGTATGAAGTACTGCTGCACTTTTGTGTAATATTAACTAAAGCAATACTATGGTTTAGAATATTAACTTGTGCACTATTATGAGCATATAATTAACAACTGCCGCAGAAGTGCCCCATAGAAGCATTTTCAAAACTTCAACATTTTACTATGGCCCCTGGATATACAAAGAGAATATTTAGTAAATTGCTGGTTTTCAAATGTGGAGATATTGTCCATAGCAGATTCTATATATTTATCTAACACCTTCTAGAATATAATAGCATCCAACCCCTGACATAAAACACCTGGCAATGAGCAAGCGGCACTACAGGGGGCATTATATGTGTAAGCGGCACCAGTAGGGGGCATTTTGTGTGTAAGCTGCAGTGCAGGAGCATTATGTATGTGAGCGGCACTTCAGTGGCAGAGTCTTGCTGCAGGGCATCATTTCTAAGAGGCATTTTTGTGTGTGGGACATAAAATGGTATCAGCAGCATAACTGTGTGTGGCATAATATGTAATAAGCATTACGGTGTGTAGCATAATATATAATAAAATTTATTGTGTGTGGCATAAAGGGAAATAAGCATTATGGTGTGTGGCAAAATGTGTAATAGGCATTATGGTGTATGGTGTAATGGGCATTATGGTGTGTGTCATTTTGTGTAAGGGGCATTTAGGGTGTGTGACAATGTGTAATGGGCATTATGGTGTGTGGTGTAAACGGTATGTGGCATTTTGTGTAAGGGGCACTATAGTGTGTTGCATAATGTTTAAGGGGCATTACTGTAAGAAGGAAAAATTAAATGGGGGGGCGGTGGGGCGGGGGTGAGGAAACATACCTCTGCTCCGGGCACCATTTCACCTTGTTACACCACTGCCAGTATTCATTAACTTTATAATACCCCCGGTCCAAAGTGGTGAGTATTTTATATAGGTTAATGTTTGATAAAGATTTTTTTTAAATAATAATCAATTATTTAAGGTCAGACACATTAGAGTCAAATGATTAGGGGTGCAATTATTTTTTTTTCCCTCTCTGGCGGAAGAAAAGTTTCCAAATTCTTATCTAGAAAAGTCCAGATGTTTAGCACTGATGTCAGAGTAGAGAAGAGAAAATGTTCAAGGATTCTGGCACTGATGGGTTACACGATTAACCTCTTCTATGACATTACTGAACAGTTGATGGAGGGGAACTATGTATATCTTTTCTGTGCATTGTATTACAAGTGTTTACTTCCTTCGTGCTTTGTAATTTATTTTCCTAACATCCTCATATTTCAGAATGCTTTCATTTGCTTTGCTGTATTTGTCATATAGTAGTTTCTTTCTGATTTATTTAAGTGTCCCTGAAAGTGTTTTTTTTTTTTTTGAAGGGGGTTTTCCAAATTGGACCGGAAGACTGAGAAACCGTTACTCAGGTGCCACAGATATTGGATAGGTTACAAAGAGTTCACAGCTCTTAAATATTACATGCAGATTTACTGTATACACATAGAAATATATAGTTTTGTGAACAAATGGGTCCAATTCATACTTGCTCATAGCGGGCCAAATTCCGCGCCATGACCCTTCGGTCTCATGCGAGGGGATGTGTTCTTGTACAAGGGGGGGAGGCGGATGTTCTATAGGGTGGACAGCAGCATAACAATAGCCCCGGAGACCCACCGGTCGCGGGGAGGCACTGAGTTAAGTGTGGGCGCCGGGGATCTGTGGGGGCTATTGATATGCTGCACTGCTCGGGAGTCGGGGCCAGTCTGTCTTACCCCTCAAATGTGCCGCCGCCGCCACCGGGACCAGCAAATCTCCTTTCCTACTCCCGGCTCCTGGTAATGAAAATGACCAACACAAAATGGCTGCCCCCTTACAACAGACAGTTTTTGAGGATGCTAGAGGAGGTGGCGGCCTCTTTTCTTCGCTGAAGGTACTTCTTAATGACACGTTGTGGATCATTGTCAGTCACTCGCGGGCTTGCAAATCACGGCAACTAGACTTCTGTCATTGATCCCAGCATCCTGCACATAGACCTGTAATACCCAGTAAAATCTCATTTTCACTAAAAAGATCTGCGCTCTCTTCCATGAGTGCAGTGGACTGCCTGAAGGACGATAGATAGATAGATAGATAGATAGATAGATAGATAGATAGATAGTGAGTAAAACTGAATGTTATTACCTGTAGGGACATACACGCTAGGGTACATGCTAGGGTATATAAGGTATTGTCTATATATACTGTAAGACAGTGGCAGGGAAAGTCATAGACGGCAGGTACTTTTCCCCTAGAATCCTGTCTTATGGCATATAGACTGCAGGCTATTTCAATCTGTGTGGTAAGCTCCGGCTTACAAAGTTCTGTCCTGGGCTGGTAATCAGGAGAACACCTGATTCTTTAAAAAGGAGTCAGCCCTCTCCTTAGCTCTCTCTCTCTCCCTGGGTGTTGGAGGCAGTAAGCTGCTGCTAGAGAGAGACAAGGCTGTAAGTACTGCATTACTTGCTCTATATCTGCTGTGTGTGTCCAGTGTCACATAGTGTGGCCCTGGTATAGAGAGGGACGTTTATTCTGTTTAGTTAGAGCTCAGACGAGCAGGTTTTTGTTTTCTGTTTTGCCTGAAGTGTAAAGGCTGTTGTTAGTTTCTTGCTCTGAGTGCTGCAATAAAACTCAGGCAAGCCCTGTTTTGGACCCAAGCCGTGATGTCACTGTCTAAGTCTGTGCCAAATCCTCACCTGTGCCTACCCGTTTGATGCTAAAACCCCACAATACGTTAAGAACAAAAATCTCCCTTCTGGGTCCGCCCACTCTGAGGATATTGAGTAATTATGTGTCTTCCTAAAGGCTATCAACACCCCTCGAGATTTAGTCTAAAAAAGAGGCTGACCTGCATTCTACAACCCAGGTATCTTTAAGGACATTCAAATCTGATGCTTTCCAGTGAATCTCTTGTAGGAGCATCACATCAGGGCTATACTCTTGAGCTGAGATAGCACCTTTTTTCTTTTGAGTGGTGTGTTTAGTCCCTCTACAGTCCAAGAGATTAGAGTAAGCTTAGTCTTCACTGAAGTCGTCTGTATATTACTATTAGCATTTTTTGATGTCATCCCATTCCTGACACAGGGCATTTATCCATGGGAATATCATCTCTTCCTGGTCTCGACCTATCCCAGCGAGTAGGGGGGAACCACCTAACCAGCCCTCTAGTCCAACCCAAGTCAACCTACATTTATTCTGATGAAAAAATTCAAGTGCAATATCTAAACATATAACATATCTAATATTACTGTCAATATTTTTACTTTTTATCTGAACCCAAAGCAACAGCCAAGAGGGCTGTTGTTGTAAAACATTATAGCTTTTAAGGTACCAATTACCGAGTAGTGTAGCCCGTATCTTAAAATCTGGTTTTTGAAAACCGTCTGTCTTACAATCAAGAAACCAATAGGCTTTTAACAGCCTTGTTAACCTTTCCAAGTATGATAACCCAGTTTCCTTCCACCTACTCACTGTATACGGAATCAACATTGTTAGACATATTAAACATATCTCTAAAGTATACATATCTCAACCGCCCATCAATGTTCTTTTTAAGGCTATTCGTCTTTCCTATTTTTTAGATGATCCCTATCAGCTACTCCCGGACTTTGTACTGTAGCCTGTAGTGAGTGCAAAAAATTCTTAGCCGCTTCTGGAGTATCAAAGAAAAATTTCTTCCCCCTCATAAGTCACTTGTAATTTAGCAGGATAAAGAAGTGAAAACCGGATGTTCTTCGCATAGACTTCCTTGCATACTTCTGAATATTCACGTCTTTTATTAGAAACTTGGTATGAAAAGTCTTGAAATAGAAGGAGGCGAGAAGATTCATATTTTATGTCGGTAATCTTGCGGTATTCATTTATGATTTTCACCTTGTCCAGGTAATTGATTAATTTAAATATCACCAGTCTCGGGCGCTGTTGTGCATTCTGACATTTTAGGCCTATTTGGTGTGCTCGTTCCACCACTATAGGGCCATTGTCTGGTAGGCCAAGCTGATTTGGTAGGCATTCTGAGACGAATACTAGAGGATCTTTAGGTTTAACACTCTCTCTGGCAGGCCTATTACTTCTCTACTCCTGTTCTCCAGTTCCTCTACTTTATCTGTTTATGCCCTGATGGTATTTTTGCATATTTGTATTTGAGTAGTGATCGTTTTAAGATTGTCTCTAGTGCAGAGATCTTATCTTCTGCTTCAGTCAATCTAGCCGAGTGTTGTGAGGTCTGTTCAATGACTTTATTTATTGCTTCCATCAGTGGAGCTAATTTGACCTCCAGAAGTGGTTATAATATATCTTGAATTTATTTAGCCCTTTGTGCTGGTGTGAGTCCAATATGTAGGGTGTCATCCAGCGACTCTTGATATTTTGGCATTATTTGGTGAACTCGAGGATGAGGTTATGGCCGAGGTTGTCGATTTATCTTTTTTTCCCTTTATCCTTTTGAGCCTGGGATCCTCTGTGTGCTTTCGGGACTTTTGCCACGGATTTTTCCATCTTGTTGCTTTAAGAATTTGGAGCAATTACGAGCACTGAGGTTTTATAGTGAATTGTCTCACTGTTCCAGTAACTTCTCTTGGAGCACTGCCGGTCTCCGCTTGGCTGTAATATCTGTCTCTCTTCCCTTTTCTCCTGTCGGTATCTGCCACCTGCCTTAGGAGGGATCAATGTATATGTTTTTCCTTCTGACTTTAAAACTGTCAAGTTTTTTAACCATGCATTCAGACAGCAGGATGTTATTCCATAGTACAGACCAATTTCCGCACAATTCTATTTGCTTTCTTTGGTGTCTTACAGACAGTTCTGTGTAGCCTCTAACTTCTGTAGTTGTTTCTGGTCACTGGCACTGTGTAGTCGCTCTCTGAACATAAGGGGAATTCCAAGGAGAAACTTGCAGCCTATTTTTCTTCCACCTCCAACATGGCGTCCTCAGCCTGCCGTTTGTATGCTGATAATGTCGGCTGGCTCTCAGGCTCACTTTTTACCTGCTGCTGTATGCAGGGTGTTTAGGGGTGGCTTCTCCTCTTTACTCCCTTTGTATCCCCCACTGCTTAGGGCCCAAAAGTATTTTCGATTGCCATGGGGAGATGGGCGGCTTGCATGCCTCTCCCAATATGGCGGATGTTCTTTTCCTACTCGCCTCGGCACTTTTATGAGTTCCCGCACCTCTGGGGTATGTTTCGGCGGGAGGCCGGGCTATTCGCCTCCTTGCCTGACGCTATCTCCTGTGCTCCCGGTTCTCTTTTGGGGCACTTCTTCCCCAGTCTCTCCGGCAGACAGACGCCGTCGGATGCCTGGATCATGGAGAGCCATAAAATGCGCCCGTCACCTAGGTCCACGCCCCCGGAAGTCAAATTAGTATAGTTTTAAAGAATAACCTTCACAAACAATAGTGTCATAAGGTGTCGTTTGCAATGTTAATCTGCGACTGCAGATTGAATAACTCTGATGTTACTAAAGGCCCAGCCACGTGGGGCGATGGCAGCCCAGTGCTGAGCGATGTGCTATGCACCAGCGATGTGTGCTGAGCGATCTGAGTGGACCAGTGTTCGCTGTGAGAACACTGGTGATATGACTAGATTTTGACTGCATAAAGTCAAAAAAGGGATTTTTGTAAGAACTTACCGTTCGAATCCCTTTCTCTGATATGGTCCTGGTGACACAGCTTCACATTGGGATGTAGGAGGGTCCGCAGGAGCCAGGCACCTATCCTAAAGCTTTTGGAGGGTAGGCTCCTCCCCTACTGCATCCCAGATTCCTCAGTTCAATCTTTCAAAGCCACTGGAATACATTAACTCAGTACAACGCCTGCACATATTATATGCACAATTTTAAATTTAACTTTTCAACCAATTATAACATGAAACATCATGAACACTGGCATACTTACTGAGCGTAAGGGAGGGATCGCTGTGTCACCAGGACCATATCAGAGAAAGGGATTCGAACGGTAAGTTCTTACAAAAATCCCTTTTTCTCTTTCAATGGTCCTGGTGACACAGCTTCACATTGGGACGTTCCAGAGCCGGTCCTTTTGGGTGGGTACGCTCAGGTCTGCAGTATTCATCACTGCTCGCCCGAATGATGCGTCCACCGACGTGAACTCATGGAACCTATCGAATTTGGCAAAATTATGAACAGATGACCAAGTGGCAGCGCTGCAAACCTGCTCAGCTGTTGCCCTATGTCGAACCGCCCAAGAGGTGGCAACCGACCTGGTGGTATGCGCATTAATCCTGGCCGGTAAAGGCCTACCAACTTTTGTATATGCAAACGCAATAACAGAGCGCAACCACCTAGCAATGGTCTGCTTAGAAGCAGGCCAACTAAATTTGTGTATGTCATACAAAACCAATAAAGTATCAGTCTTTCTGACACTCTTAACTCTGTCCACATAAACGCGCAAGACGCGCACCACATCCAAATTCCTCAATTTGTCCCTTTTCCTAACAACCCTCTGGGGGTTGAAACACAGGCAGAACAATCTCCTGATTTAGAAGAAAAGCAGAGACTACTTTTGGTACAAATCTAGGGGTACTGTCCGAAAGGCAGCCCTATCATATTGACATAAAAGGGAGGAAGACTTGTAGAACAAAGCAATCAACTCCGATATATATTTTTTTTTTTTTTCTCTGACGCCACCGCCAACAAAAATACCAGCTTCCCTGAAAGGAAACTAAGGTCAACCGACCTTAACGGCTCAAAAGGCGCCTCTTTAAGGTACTCCAGAGCCAGAGATAATTCTCCTGGCGCTACTGGTTGGTTGTAGGGAGGTTTCAATAGATAAACCCCCTGCAGGAAGGTCTGTACTTCTGGTTCTAACGCAATCCTTCTTTGGAAAGAAAAATTGACACGGTCGAGATATGTACTCTGAGTGACTGAAGGCCTAACCCAGAGGAAAGGCCCTCCTGTAAAAAACTCCAAACAATTTAGCCATTTTAAATCTCGATGTGCGTGACCTCTGTCTAACACACCACCACATATAGGTCTTCCAGGCCCCAAAATAATTTACCGAAGACACTGACTTTCTGGCTTTCCTCATTGCGTTAACCACCGCCTCTGAGAATCCTATATTCCTCAAAATGGCGTTTTCAACAAGCCAGACCGTCAAAATTAATCGAGCTGAATTCAGCTGGTTGAACGGTCCTTGTTTTAGAAGGTCTGACCTCAGAGGTAGACGCCACGAGTCCACAGAGAATCTCTGAAGCCTCGAGTACCAGGATCTCCCTGGCCAATCTGGGGCCACTAAAATTACTGGAATTGTCTGGGCCTGTATTGTTTTCAACTCTCTTGCCAGCATTGAAACTGGCGGAAAATCATAAAGAAGATTCCCCTCCCAGGGGATAGTCATGGCATCCACTGCTTCTGCCAGTGGATCCCACGTCCTGTCATACAACCTGGGTACCTGATGGATGAACCCGTATGCCTTCAGGTCCCTATCCGGGGTTTCCCCCTTATTGTAATCTAGTGGAATACTTGTGGATTCAGCCTCCATTTTCCTTCCATCAGTTTCTCCCTGCTCAGGAAGTCGGCCTCTATATTCTCCACTCCTGGTATGAAGATTGCTGATAATGCTAGAACATTCTGTTCCGCCCACAAGAAGATTCGGGACACCTCCCACATGGCCAGATTGCTGTGTGTGCCTCCCTGGTGATTCAGATACGCCACAGCTGTGACGTTGTCGGTCTGAATGCCTAAAAGGGAGCTCTTGTAATCTTTTCTCCCGCCAGAGAAAATCTCTTCCACACAGCCCTCAGTTCCAAGATGTTGATCAGTAAGGCAGACTGTAAAGTATCAGTCTTTCTGCTCCAAAGTCCACAAGCCCTGCAGACGCAGGTCCACGACTACTGCCCCTCAGCCTCTGAGACTGGCGTCTGTAGTGACTACCAACCAGCTCCAGGACTGCAGGGACCGACTCCCCCAAAGGGAATCCACCTCCATCCACCATTTTAGGAAGGATCGAGTTTCTGAAAACAACACCATTCGTTCTGACTTCATGGTCTGAGTGTTCCCTGTCCACTGGGACACTCTAGAGTGGAACCTGGCGAACTGTAACGTCTCGAAAGACGCCATCATCTTCCCCAGCAGCTTGAGACACCTCCATACTGCTGTGCTCTGAGACCCTAGGATCTCTTGTACCAAGGCAGCCAGATCCCTGGCCTATGCCTCTGGTAGAAACACCCAATGCAACTGGGTATCCAGACCAATCCCCAAGAATTGGAGTCTCTGTGACGGCACCAACTGAGACTTTTGTAAGTTTAAAAACCAGCCGTGAGCCTGCCCAAAACCCAATGGCTTTTGCCAAGTGACTCTTCAACATGTCTGCTGACTCCGCTCTGAACAGCAGGTCGTCCAAATATGGGAACACAGTGTTTCCCCTCAGTCGAAGCACAGCCGCCATTACAGACATTATCTTGGTGAATACCCTTGGCGCTGTGGCCAGGCCGAAGTGCAACACCTGGAATTGCAAGTGCATGGTCTCCTATTTCAATAGAGCCTTATGTCCTGGGTGAACAGGAACATGAAGGTATGCGTCCTGGACATCCATGAACGCCAAAAATTCTCCCTGGTCCAGGCTTCACAGCACTGACCGTAGAGACTCCATTTTGAAATGGTCTACCCACAAATGGATAATTAACGACTTTAAATTGAGAATCGGTCTGAAAGACCCTTCTGGTTTGGACACCCGACACAGAGTAGGATAAAAGCCTTTTTTCCATTCCGCTCTGGGGACCGGGATCACCACACCCTTCTCTAAAAGAGAATGAGCCGCTCCCAAGGGAGCTGTACGGAGCAGAGCCCCTTTTGGTATTGGTGTGGGAATGAATCTTCTTGGAAGAAGACCCTTGAAGGGAATTCTGTAACCCTGGGTTATAATTTCTAACACCCAAGAATCCCGGTCTAACAATGCCCATGCGTCTTTGAACAGTGTCAGATGTCCCCCCATCTTGACCACCGCCGGGCAAAACCCTTGGCAGTCATGCAGATGGTTTGTCCTCTCCTTTGTGTTTGGTTTCTTATGAAAGGAACCAAATTTAGACTTTAGGACCTTTCCCCTGAAGGGCTGCCCTCGGAAAGACGCACCTCCTCTAAGGGAGGGCCGCAAGGCTGGCCTAAAAGCAGAAAACCTTGATGTCTGCTTGGCTGCAGGGACTGGCAGGAAAGTACTTTTGCCACCTGTGGCCTGCTTAATAATCTCTTCCAGTTCAGAAGCAAATAACAGCTTTCCTTTAAAAGCTATTTTCTCTAAAGCTTTCTTAGACACATTATCTGCCTCCCAAGCCTTAAGCCAGAGCCCTCTCTTGTCATTTACAGACCCTGTGGAAACTCTGGCAGCCATTTTGAGAGCTTCCTCTCAGACTCCAATACATGCTCTGCAGCCGTTTTAAAGCTTCTCTGCAAGCAATAACACACAAGGGTCAGCGTGTAAAATAGTGCACAAATTTCTGGCCCACACGATCATGGCCTTAGAGACCCAGGCTGAAACCATCAGAGGGCGTAGGGTATATCCCACCCCTTAAAATAATGCTTTGAGGTTACCCTCCAGCTTTTTGTCTGCGGGGTCCTTAAACGCTGCTCCCCCTTGTACTGGTAGCACAGTGGCTCCACCTGAGGTCTTGATACACGTGCCACAGAATCATTTACCACTGGGACTTTTTTCCAGAGGTCAGCATGCGCCTACGGCATGGGGTACAGGCTTAGAAATCTTTTAAGTATCTGAAGCCTTTTATCGGGGTTTTTTAGGCCCCTTTGCAGGGAGATATCAGATTCTTTACGCTGTCTCATAAAAAAAACAACCTTTGCAGGAGTTTATCCTTCACAGACAAATTTAATGCCTGTTTAACAGCAGTAATAAAATCCTCTACCCTTGAGGCTGAGGACTCTTCAGAAATCTCACCCTGGTTTGTTCTGTGTACTCTCCTACCTCATCAGCAGCTAATAATGGCCCTGAATAAGACCCTTTTTGGGGGTCCCCACAGAATAACCATAAAACTTGTGCAACAAGTAATTTAACCTGCTGATTCCCATAGCAGTATCCTGCATGTCAGTAATAAATCAGGATCTGTCTGGGTCCGAGGCACAGAGCTAGGGGACTGCTGAGAGAATGGCAATGGTCTAGGGAAGTTACCAGCCATCACTCTGCCTGTCCAGTAATGCACCAAAGCATTTCTTTAAACCTGCCTAGGGCTTGGCCCATGCAAGTTCCGATGTACCACCCTCTGGAGTTCACTCCCCATGGGTTTCACAGCAGCGCATATAAATACATAAGCCCCCCACAGGGACAAATCTCAGTGTACAACCACTGCAAGCGCTCAATGCATTTAAGGCTCCCTCCCCCAAGACCACAGGCTGTTGCTCAGACCTGATGTTCTCAATTAACACAGTCCCAGCATTAAATGTACATACATTATATACAGAACCAATATACTCAGTTCACTTAGCTTTCTGTAGTCTTCAGCATGGGGAAAGCGATGCCCAGGAAATCCAATCACTCTGTCAGGATCAGTAAGCCAGCTCAGCTCCGCTGCAAGCGTTCTGAATGGCGCCAAAACAGAGTGAGGGAAGGGACCAAGTCCCTGCTGCTGCGGGGTCTGTGACTTTTGGCGCCAACTACCCCCAGACAGCCGTTTCCATTGTAGGATCTCCTTGTTCCAGTATCTCCCCCTCAGCTGGGGACCACTCGGAACATGCCTGTAACAACACTGCTGTCCTCTCATATCAGGAGCTCAGTGTGTAAGCTCCGCATAAAATGGCCGCCGCCATCACGGAGTGCCTGTCCCCCATGATCCCCACCTAGCGTGAAGCCGGTTTCAGAGCGCTCCGGAGCCCAGGCAGCTTCTTAAAAGAAGCTGTAAGCGCTGCACAGGGAGGCCAGACAGCGTCTCCCTCGTGCACAGTGAGCTGACAGGACTCGCTTCTGTCAGCTCCTGCTGCGCTAGCAGTGTGAGGATTCACTAAAGAGAATCCTCACACTGTGCCTACCTAGCTAGTGTAAAAGTTAATAAAATAATAAAAACCCTAACTAGCTCTACTCCTTCGGCTGCTAGAATAGCACCCACTCCAGTGGGCACCTAACACGAACTGATTAATCTGGGATGCAGTAGGGGAGGAGCCTACCCTCCAAAAGCTTTAGGATAGGTGCCTGGCTCCTGCGGACCCTCCTACATCCCAATGTGAAGCTGTGTCACCAGGACCATTGAAAGAGAAATCTAGTAAAGCGATGGTGACATGAGGGACCGTACATCGCCGTTGTTGGGGGTATACACTGAGAGTGATCCATGCTTCATTTCTAAGCAATCTAGTCAGATCACTTATACCCCTTTCACACCAGAAAATGCAGGGACCCAACTGGGCATTTGGCCCAGGGATCATGCCAGGGCATTCCCGGGTTGGCCCCTTTTACAACAGAAAAGTCCCTGCATTTTCTGGCATGGGAAGGAGGTGGGGAGGAGGCAGGAGGCGGTCAGGAGCTGGGTTGGCGGCAGAGGGCGGTGAACAGCACTCTGGGTTGCTGGTCCTCTGTGCAGGCCGGTGATCCACACAGGCGGCAGGTGCAGATGACGCAGCTCTCCGTGGGAGCCACCTGTCCTGTCATCTGTGCCCACCACCTGTGTGGATCCCCAGCCTGACCACCCACACCGTGGACCGGCAACCCAGGTTAGTACCCCCTACCCCTTTTACACCGGCCAGGGGCCCAGGTAGAACCCAGGAACAACCCTGCTCCATAGCAGGGTTGAAATCCTGGCAAATTTTCTCAGAATTTCCAAGAACCCGGGAAATTAGGCTGGTGTGAAAGGGGTATAAGAAATAGCCCTGCCATCGCCTTTTGTGTATGGGCCTTAGGACTTGCAGTCACAGAGGGCCTTGCAAGGCCAAGGAAATCTAAATATTTCATATTGTTATAGAAAATAAATACAGGTGTCACCGTTTTAACAGACAAATTAGTGCCTAAAAAAACACTGAGGCTGAAGAAAAAACTGTGCATCTATAAATCCCTAGGAAATGTCTAAGGATGTCCACGTTAGCCAGTGGCGTAGCTACGTTTTGGGCGCCCCCCGCCGTTAGGGGGGGCGCCCCCCCACCCGTCGCCGCCCTGCCCCGCCAAGCACCCCTACCCCGCCGCCCATGCAAACCCCCCTCAATCCCCCACAGTGACAGCCTTACCTATCGCGCTGGTCCCGGCGGCTCCGTTCTTCTGCTGAGGACCACCAGAAAATGGCTGCCCCCATACAGCAGACAGTTTCAGAGAACTGTGCGCTATATGGGGGCGGCCATTTTGTGGTGGTCCTCAGCAGAAGAACGCAGCCGCTGGGACCAGCGCGATAGGTAAGTCTGCGGGGGATTGAGGGGGGGTTTAACTATAGCACCGCAGCCCCCGGCGCCCCCACATGCGGTGCTATAGTTACGCCGCTGACGTTAGCTACTGTATGTGTGCCTCAGATATATCTGACATTGTACTTATAGAGACACCTTCTTCCAACATTTTTATACCCTCTGCAAATGGGGGAAGTAAGCAGCTCAGGTACAGATGGTGGTGATTATATAATAAAAATTGAGGATACTAATATGGAAGTGCAAGAGGATGAGGGGGATATTTGTGTACTACCTGATGCTACCCATACAGTAGGGCGATATTGCATAAAATCCTTTGATTTCAAATGCATCTGTCTGATTAATAGAAGGATTGTATACACATCGAATGGGTCCCACAAAGTAGCGGGTTCGGGGATTGGGGGCCGAAGCACTGGTGGTGGGTTCTGAGAGCGGGGGTCGGAGTGCTGGTGGCATGCAGCACTGTGCAGGAGGGCTGTCCGGCAGCGGAGTGCAGCGGTGGCAGGGCTCAGCAGTGGCAGAATTTTAAAATACAATCAAAATAAATTCTGCCGCTGCTGAGCCCTGCCACCACCAGCAATTCTTCACAGCACTGCGCTCCACCGCCGCTCGCCCTCTTCCAGTAACTGATGTGGCATTGCAGATGGAATGCGACATCGAGTGCTGGAAAAAAAAAACACTTGGGCACCATGATGCAATCGGATGCGATGGGACAGCGCATTGCGTTGTCGCATATCACCCGATCGTATATGTGTATGGGCACCATCACACTAATGAGGATGTTGATGAGGATATGGTTTGTGGAAGTTAGCCCTCAGTGCCAGTATTTCTTGTTCATGATAAAATGAAAGTCATTGCCATGCCTTGGTATAAGAGCAAAAAAGCCACCTCTTGGGTGTGGAATTATTTATATCTTAATCCTGACAACATTTGGGAAGGCATATGTTCCCTTTGTAAAGCCAAAGTTAGTAGAGGTAGGGAGCAGAGGAGGAATTACCATTGGTGCAGGAGGTGCAGTGCAGCGGGGGCCCAGAGGATGAAGTGGTCCACTGTTGCCCCTGTCACCCTCTTTCTTTCACCCACTGTCCCATTCCAACTCTCCCTGTCACCCACTGCCCCTTTCACACCGGCCAGGGCGGTTGGAATCCTTCTATTCATAGACCGTTAAAAAAGCCACAGCAAGTGGCAAAACGCGTCAGTTGCAGACCCTCTCACTCCCTGGATTGGACTATCAGCCACATACAACCATCTACCACACTTGTACACTACCTTTTTGGGGATCCCTATACAGGACTTATGTGACTCCACCTCGGGACAACCAGCAGATACCTACCTCCAGACGAGCCCTGCTATCCTTAGCCACCTGTTGAGGTTGTGTCCCCTTGGGCACCAACCCAAAGGACCTACTGCTCCCCCCAAATAAGACCACCACCAGACACCCCCAGGTGGACCTACCCATATAGTCACCTGAAGGAGGATGCTCTGATTGGGATCCACTTGCCCTTCTTATATCGATCAGTGGTCTTTGGGGGCCTCAATTCATCAAGGTGGACCTTAGACCCACACCAAGTCCCTCACATTGACCTCACAGATTCCTCCAGCGGCATCTCATCCGGACACCGTGTAAATAGAGAGGACCTGTGACCCCCTCCCCATCTTTACTACTCCTCAAGCAGTGATATTAAACACAACATCCGTGGTAAAGTGCACTTACCCAATTGGACCAACCCAAAGTGCCAAGGCCCTGGTGGCCCCATCATCCATCCTGTCAATGAGATAATTTCTTTAAAAAAATTCTTAATAATATGTTTTTATGTTTGTATGTCAGTGTTATTGTAATATTAATTTTTTATATAAAATGAACATTTACTTAAACCGACTCCTTTATTCATTGTGATTGAACAAGCGCTGCTTCTTTATTCTTCTTTTTTTCCATTGCTAGTACCAATAGGGAGTGACTACCCCTATACCCCAGCAGCTGCTTTGGGGAACACCTCGCACTACAGACGCCCTCCTTGCATTCTCTTGGAAAATACACCTTCTGTTCCTAACAAATTAACCCTAGAATGTCTGTGTGCGCGTGTACATGTGGTAGGGAATATAGATTGTAAGCTTCACTGGGGCAGGGACTGATGTGAATGTTCCAATATTCGGTACTTGTTTCCTAGCACGGCCACACCGATTTACATCGGGGTGGTCGTGTCGGAAAAATCGGGTCGATCGCATCGCATGCGATTTGGTCGCATGCGATGCGATCGACGCGACCGACCGATTTTGGACCCGATTTTTTTTTTTTAATGAAATGTAAATCGGGTCCCTGGGACCCGATTTTACATTGAATTCAATGTAAAATATTGCCAACCCCCCCAAATTTAACGTCGTACACCCCACCCCACGATAGACGCCAACCCGAAGCGTGGCGAGCGCAGCGAGCCCGCGAGGGGCAGCGGTGCGCGTCCTCCGACCTTTTCATTACCCTACTATCCACTAGGGCGTGGAGTGAGAATAGAATAGTATGGCGAGCGCAGCAAACCACCGAGCCCGAAGCGTGGCGAGCGCAGCGAGCCCCGCGAGGGGACGCGGATACCTGTGAAGCCCGCGAAGGGACGCGTTTACCTGTGAAGGTATCCGTGTCCCCTCGCGGGGCTCGCTGCGCTCGCCACGCTTCGGGCTCGGTGGCTCGCTGCGCTCGCCACACTATTCTATTCTCACTCCACGCCCTAGTGGATAGTAGGGGAATGAAAAGGTCGGAGGACGCGCACCGCCGCCCCTCGCGGGCTCGCTGCGCTCGCCACGCTTCGGGTTGGCGTCTATCGTGGGTTGACGACGGGGACATCTATAATGTGAAATGGGTCATATTGGCCCATTTCACATTTTTCACATTTTTTCACGATTTCAATGTTAAAAAATGTTTTAACATTGAAGCCTATGGAAAAATCGGGGGCATCGCGTCGGGACCATTGTTAATGGTCCCGACCGACGCGATGCCCCTGATATTTTACCTTTCCCGACACGATTTCAATGTTAAAATATTTTTTAACATTGAAGCCTATGGAAAAATCGGGGGCATCGCGTCGGGACCATTGTTAATGGTCCCGACCAACGCGATGCCCCCGATATTTTACCTTTCCCGACACGATTTCAATGTTAAAATATTTTTTAACATTGAAGCCTATGGGGAAATCGGGGGTATCGCGTCGGTCGCGTCGGGACCATTGTTAATGGTCCCGACCGACGCGATATCCCCGATATTGTGCCTAGCCGGCTAAATGGACCTGATTTCAAAGGAAATCGGGTCCATCGGGGGTAATCGTGTACCTTAAGTTAAGGTACACGATTACTCTCGATTGTGGCCGTGCTAGGAAACAAGTACCCAATATTCTCTGTACAGCGCTGCGGAAGATGTGTGCGCTACAGATGGCGCGGGTCTTATTATTGATGCCTATGGCGATGTTTCCGACACACGCCATGGCGCATACATGTAGCGAATCGCCGTGGCGCTTCACGACGAGTGCAATATCACAGACCAACCACCAGATGTCACTTTTAAAAACCTCATTTGCGCATGCGTAAGATTTGTGCTTCAGCGCGTGCATGATGCGCAGGAATTACATGAACTTTATTATACGATGAGCACCTCTCTAATGCCGCTGGCACGAGCGTGATCCAGTCTCTTCAGCCGAGAGTGCATCATGCTGATGCGGACAGAGAGGAACTGCAATTTATTTGACTGCTGTGAACGGGAAGAATAAAAATGAGTGAGAAAAAAAAAATAAACTAAAAAAATGAAACAGTGACTGAGTTTACCATTTGACGTACATGTACGTCATGGCCGGGAGGTACTTCAGTGACAGTTAGGAGATATCCCCGATATTGTGCCTAGCCGGCTAAATGGACCTGATTTCAAAGGAAATCGGGTCCATCGGGGGTAATCGTGTACCTTAAGTTAAGGTACACGATTACTCCCGATTGTGGCCGTGCTAGGAAACAAGTACCCAATATTCTCTGTACAGCGCTGCGGAAGATGTGTGCGCTACAGATGGCGCGGGTCTTATTATTGCCGCCTATGGCGATGTTTCCGACACACGCCATGGCGCATACATGTAGCGAATCGCCGTGGCGCTTCACGACGAGTGCAATATCACAGACCAACCACCAGATGTCACTTTTAAAAACCTCATTTGCGCATGCGTAAGATTTGTGCTTCAGCGCGTGCATGATGCGCAGGAATTACATGAACTTTATTATACGATGAGCACCTCTCTAATGCCGCTGGCACGAGCGTGATCCAGTCTCTTCAGCCGAGAGTGCATCATGCTGATGCGGACAGAGAGGAACTGCAATTTATTTGACTGCTGTGAACGGGAAGAATAAAAATGAGTGAGAAAAAAAAAATAAACTAAAAAAATGAAACAGTGACTGAGTTTACCATTTGACGTACATGTACGTCATGGCCGGGAGGTACTTCAGTGACAGTTAGGAGATGTAGCCGCACAGACGCTAATGCGTAACACAGTTCTAAAGGTTGTACGACACGGACGCTATGCGTCTCAGTATACAGTACAGTATTGTTCTAAAGGCGGCCACAATATTGGAAACTTGGTCACAATATGGTTTTGCAGCATTACATTCACAGTATTGTGCGATAAGTTACTGATGGGTAGATTTACAGTATGAAGCGGTGATAAGGGAGGAGAAGTGGAAAATGCCGTCCAATCAGCTCCTGACTGTTAAGCTACAGGCTGGGTGTAGATACTGTAGAATCAGTCATGGTAGTATAGTAGTCATTACACTGTACAGTTCTTGGCTGTAGTGTAGTGGTTATCTGCATGGTGTTTCACGCCGGAGACCCGTGTTCGATTACGGCGTTAAACCTTTAATATTATAGTATCAAATTTTACAGTTTTAACTAAGATATAATTATTGACAATATACTGTGTGATTAAAATATAATTATTTATATTTACAGTATAGTATTACATTTTACAGTATATTGTATAAGTAATGTATTACAGTATATAAAAACTACTGATAAACTACTGATAAACTACTGTACCCACTACTCAGCGGCGGGCGCACAGAATGGGACGCTGTTCCGCACAGGACGCACGGCGCATAGGACGCACGGCGCATAGGACGCACGGCGCATAGGACGCACGGCGCACACGCTATTGCAGTATACTGTAGGCGCCATTATCAGTATCGCTAGTACTGTACCTGGACCTGTTCAGTATGTCGGACACTGGCAGAGTCAGGAGGGCAAGGCCCTTTGGCAGAGGGGAGCTCCTCACCCTGGTGGCTTGGCGGGACAGGCTCCTGGTCTCTAATCGGGAGATTGTGGAGGCCTACCAGGGGGCCCGTCAAGCCATCAGGGTGAGGTTCCATAGAGACAGGCCAGTTAGGAGCCTCCAGAGGAGATGGTCCGACCTGGTCCGTCGGGACCCTCAACTGCTGGACTCCCTCAGGCAAAGTAAGTACTGTACATACCTGTACAATGTTGAGTGCTATTGTATACAGTATTTTTTACTTGTTGCCATGGGGGATTTTACAGTATACTGTACCTGTATTTTTTTTTAATGTGCTGATTGCTGTACAACTGTTCAGGTAGATTTTACAGAACTTGCTATTAGAATTAGAATTTAGAATTAGGGGGTGTGTCATTCTCCACCTGAAGGGTGTGTCTACAGTACTTCCATACAGTACACTACTGTACTGTACATGGAGATACTGTATTGTGTGTGGGGGGGGCGCTGACCTGGACAGAGAGGTTTTTTTGGACCGGGTCTGAGAGCGCCAGAGTCAGCTGTTCAGCAGTGGTATTGATACAGATTTGGGGGGAGCAGTATTAGACAGGTCCTTCTGAGCATTGTTCCGCTCTCCAACTCCAGGGCCTGGACCCCACTTCTTACATTCCCATTCCTGCAGCCACCAGACCTGGTTTCCAGCCCATGGTTGGGGTGATGTCAACATGTTAACCCCCGGAATCCATGGCAGATCATGTACTGTACAGTAAATTCTTTGCAATGAGCATGTTAATCCACACCATATCGACGGTGCTCTCTAGAGCCGCCAACCCCCCCTCCCTGTACCCCCCTCGGTACAGTACTGTGCTTACAGCGCCTGATGGCCTGAAGTCTCTCAGGATCCCTCCTGACCAGGTCACTCCAGCGCCGCTCTAAGGAGCGGATAGACCGCTGACGGCCAGTGTCCCTAAGGATAGCCCTGCGGGCCTTTCTGTAGGCCTTCATTTTCTCCTTGTTGCTGGAGAGAGTCCTGTCTCTCCAGCGCACAAGGTGCCTCAGCTCCCGGGTGCTGTACGGGCCCTCTCTGCGCTCCGCCATTGTACTGTACAATGCAGTGGCGCACAGCATACAGTACAATAAAGCACAGGTGACGCAAAATTTCGGCGCGGGGGTCCTAGACACATGACTTTCATCATGCGCCCAAAACTTTATTTAAAAGAGTTTGGAGATACTAAATCGCTAGGACATACTGTACTGTATAGTTTTATTAAATATCATTCTACAAAATACTGTACACACTGTATTCCAATAGAAAAAACCCTGAGGATGGCCCGCCAGCTCTGGAAGCACGTCTGGCACGGCCCGCCCCTTCGTGGATTCTTTGCTCTGCAGGAGATGTTGAAGTGTAATGACCTGTATTAGCCGACCCCCTCCACCCCTGGGGGGAGGGGAGGAGGCGCTTGACTTCATTACTCCTTGCAAGAGACAATACAGTATTGCAGCGTGTGAAACAGGGCTTTCTTAAACCAGTCACCCCCGGCAAACCTCGCACTGGACGCTTCAACTCATACAGTAACTCTTGGTCCTCGCGGAGGTTCAGTCGCATTAGCGGCTAAATCTCCCGAGTGTACTATCTAGATTCGGCCGCAGATGCGCCTGAACCTCCGTGAAGTCTGGTCTGTCAGGACTCGGCTTGTGAATCCTTCAGTACACATTTAGTGGTCTACGCTAGCTTTATTGATTACTGTGCATTTATAAATAAATAAATAAATAAATAAATAAATAAATAAATGAATGAATGAATGAATAAATAAATAAACATCAAAATTATCTTACAACCCCCTCCCCTCCGTAATCGAACTCGGGCCTCCTGCTTGGATTGCCGCGCAGCTAACCACTAGACTACTGCACGGTCATGTAACCCGTGGCAGGATGTGATGGCAAAACCAGTACCCCTGCAGCCTCTGAGACGCCCCCCTGGCGAGAACCCCGAGGACGGCACGGCCCGCCCCTTCGTGGATTCTTTGCTCTGCAGGAGATGTTGAAGTGTAATGGCCTGTATTAGCCGACCCCCTCCACCCCTGGGGGGAGGGGAGGAGGCGCTTGACTTCATTACTCCTTGCAAGAGACAATACAGTATTGCAGCGTGTGAAACAGGGCTTTCTTAAACCAGTCACCCCCGGCAAACCTCGCACTGGACGCTTCAACTCATACAGTAACTCTTGGTCCTCGCGGAGGTTCAGTCGCATTAGCGGCTAAATCTCCCGAGTGTACTATCTAGATTCGGCCGCAGATGCGCCTGAACCTCCGTGAAGTCTGGTCTGTCAGGACTCGGCTTGTGAATCCTTCAGTACACATTTAGTGGTCTACGCTAGCTTTATTGATTACTGTGCATTTATAAATAAATAAATAAATAAATAAATAAATAAATGAATGAATGAATAAATAAATAAACATCAAAATTATCTTACAACCCCCTCCCCTCCGTATTTGAACTCGGGCCTCCTGCTTGGATTGCCGCGCAGCTAACCACTAGACTACTGTACGGTCATGTAACCCGTGGCAGGAGGAGGAGGAGCAGCAGTTGTGATGGCAAAACCAGTACCCCTGCAGCCTCTGAGACGCCCCCCTGGCGAGAACCCCGAGGACGGCACGGCCCGCCCCTTCGTGGATTCTTTGCTCTGCAGGAGATGTTGAAGTGTAATGACCTGTATTAGCCGACCCCATCCACCCCTGGGGGGAGGGGAGGAGGCGCTTGACTTCATTACTCCTTGCAAGAGACAATACAGTATTGCAGCGTGTGAAACAGGGCTTTCTTAAACCAGTCACCCCCGGCAAACCTCGCACTGGACGCTTCAACTCATACTGTAACTCTTGGTCCTCGCGGAGGTTCAGTCGCATTAGCGGCTAAATCTCCCGAGTGTACTATCTAGATTCGGCCGCAGATGCGCCTGAACCTCCGTGAAGTCTGGTCTGTCAGGACTCGGCTTGTGAATCCTTCAGTACACATTTAGTGGTCTACGCTAGCTTTATTGATTACTGTGCATTTATAAATAAATAAATAAATAAATAAATAAATAAATGAATGAATAAATAAATAAACATCAAAATTATCTTACAACCCCCTCCCCTCCGTAATCGAACTCGGGCCTCCTGCTTGGATTGCCGCGCAGCTAACCACTAGACTACTGCACAGTCATGTAACCCGTGGCAGGATGTGATGGCAAAACCAGTACCCCTGCAGCCTCTGAGACGCCCCCCTGGCGAGAACCCCGAGGACGGCCCGCCAGCGTCTGATACCTGTAGTTCTTTCATGGATTGTCTGAGTTTGTCCTTTCATAGATTAGTGCTGTCATGTACTGTAGTACTGTACTTTATTTTAGCGCAAGTCGATACCGTCCAACTCTGGAAAGGCAGGAGGCACTTTGACTTCAGCGCCTCCTCCATTTGCTCACTTGTACTGTATTGTACGTTCACTAGTGTCTCATTTTAATTTACTTTACTGTACTGTACTGTACTTTATCATTTCCCACGAGCACCTCATTGCGCATGAGCGTCTAATCGCGCACGAGCTTCTCATACAGTATAGTAATACGGCGAATGGAGGAATCACTCCGACTGTATCTTGATGGAGCATTAGCCACCCAGTGGTGGCAGATTGTATTACATGGCGAGCAACCATGTCGCTTGGCGGACGCCAGCGCCATAAAAATATCGATGCGCCAGAACCTCCGCCATGGCGTCCAGGCGGCAATAATAAGGCCGGCGCTATCTGTATATAAGAAACTGTTAATAATGAATAAATAAATACTATATAACACGATTGTTAGTTACACATAAAGCTGCCTTTACAATACACGTACACAAGTTCTTGTGATATTACTGCGTGTTTCATATCATACAGTACGTAACCCTGTGCCGTTCTACAGCTGCTCATCAAATCTCTTGGCAAGTTTGGAATTTCTGTGTTCTCCAGCAGCCTTGAGCAATCTGTTCTTCCATATCGTCGTCCACCAAGCTTTATCTCTTGAGGGCCCAGCCTCATTATTCAGGCACGCTCTTGACGTGTGCCTAGACTGAGTGTGGTCCCTCTCTTCCTGCGTAGCACGCTGGTTTATCTGCCCATCTGCCGCCATCTATCCACATATCCCTGAACTCCAGAGACCCGATGCTGATAATTCCATGTTACACAATAAATTTAATAGCACATTAAGTGACAGTGACCTTGTTACCGAACATTCCTTGTACGCTAAAGCCTGTTCCAACCGGGCCTCCGTTTTAGACGTTTCTGCTTTTAGATTGTAATTGTGATTAGAACATTTATCAGAAACAAATGTGGCCCAAATAGCCATTCAGCGGAATCCAGGTATTACTCTTCATTGCTGGAATTCTATTCAGGTGAATAAGGGAAATTCAATGCAGATCATTTAATTGATAGTATTGCTAAAGCAATTCATTTCCAAGGTTAATCTTTTTAAAAATATAATATCATCCGATGTTCCTACTGGTTACGGCGATGAGTCATATTTGGTATTAGAATTGTAGAGAAAGGAGGGTTAACCGATCAAGGGCAGACAGATCTCACTTAGAATTTCCTTACCGTACCTGTAATGCGCTAATCAGCCCGGAGAGAAGCCCCGTACACACGGTTCGATTTGGTCTATTTTTCTATTCGATTTGGCTTAAACGGTCAAAATTGAATGGTTTTCAGCAGCATTCAATCCCAATTCGGCCCGGCGGCGTCGAACTTAAATAGAAAAATAGACTGTGCAAGCAAAACTATATAGTCCAAATTGAATGTGTACACAGCACCATGCAATTCAATACCGATCAAATTGGGATTGAATGGAAAGTTAATTGCACCATGTGTACGGGGCTAAAGAGGAAAAAGAGATTACGAGGTTTTACAAAATTCATGCCATCTACTGGCTAACACTGGAGTTCAAATACACAATTTTGGTTTAAGCCATGACAGGGGCAATCCAGCTTTTCGTTTTTATTTTGTTATAGTTTTTGCATCTTTTTGGCAAGAAGCCGGTGACGGCAATGGGTGAGATCCGTAAAGGTGCCTGTACACTAGGGCGATTCACATGCAATTTGGTCACTTTTCATGCAATTGCGGTAATTAATCGCATGAAATGCATTCAAATTGCATTTTTATTGACATCAGGACCAATCCAATGCCCGTGCACATCGCATCGGAGCCCGAGGATCGTACGGACTGTCACATCACAAGCTAATCCAGGCAGGCTTAGTTTAGCATATGGTTTATTGTATGCAGTCCTGCCGCCCGTGAGGTTTTAAGGGGGCAGCTCGGGGGGTTCCATCTGCACAGGTTACATTTACCCCACCTGCAGTGCACATGGTTTTGTCCATTTTAGAGAGAATTTGCTTTTGCAAGTGAACCAGAATCAGGACCCTTATGCATTTCATTCAAACGCATAAAACATTTATTGAATTGAATTGAAGTACAGATTTATTTATGAAAACTGGCAAGAACCCTGCATTCTGCTGCTTTGGAAAGTTTTAATTGTCGATTCGAGGACCACATTTTTCTTGGCTGTAGTTACAGGAAAATATACATATTTGAAAGAATGTAATTTATTTATCATCCGAGGAGAAATAATCAAACTAATCATGTTTTCCAGAAGTTCAAAGACTACAAAAAACACAAACAAAAGTAAGGTATATTTGTTTGGTAATGCTTACATAATTACTGATATTGATAATTAAGAGCCTTATTCTGGTTCACTCTCAGAGGCAAATTCCTTCTCAGATGGACAAAACCATGTGCACTGCTGGGGTGTGGTATAGGGGTCCGACAGTCAGGATCCCGACAGTCATTAGCCCGATGTCAGGATCCCAACTGGCCGGACCCAGACGGCATGGTGAGCGCAACTAAACCCCTTGCGGGTTCGCTGCGCGAGCCACCTATACTATTCTCCCTCTATGGGGGTCGTGGACCTCCACGAGGGAAAATAGCAGGTGGCTGTCGGGAACCAGGCTGTCAGTGTTTTGACAGTCGGGATCCTGACTGTCGGGACCCCGTCCGGCACCCCACTGCTGGTGGGGCAGATATAACAGGTACAGATAGTATTAGATTTGGGTAGAGTTTTTCTTCAAAGTGAGATCTATACTGCAGTGTAGAAATAAAGCAGCCAGTATTTTCCCTGCGCAGAAACAAAATAACTCACCCAAGTCTAATTCTCTCTGCACATGTTACATCTGCCCCACCTGCAGTGCACATGGTTTTGCCCATTTGAGAAGGAATTTACCTCTGAGAGTGAACCAGAATAAGGCCCTAAATATCAAATTAGGCTTAGCAGTTAAATGGGTTACATTTTGAGTTCCCAAGCTTGCCTTTATTATAATGTTTCCTGATGACAAATAGCCTGTGTGTTAGTTATAATTGATACTGTACATTATCTGGCATCAGAATAGGGCAACATAATACATGTATTAAATCGGCAGCTACAAAAGGTCGACAATGCTAAAGGTCAATAGGTACAAAAAGTAAACAGACTTAAAGGTGGATGTGAAAATGGTAGACACAGGGGGGGTTTTTTGCATGTAAAAAATGACACATTAAGTGTAAAATCGGATGGAGCCCTCCCAGGGAGCTAAGTGAACACAGGTCTGACTTCTCCACAGTACAATTCTCTCGTTTTCCGTGTGCGCTCACCACACTTTATAAAATCAACTCCGCTCCAACATGGATAGTGGGGGTATGAACAGGTCGGGAGGACACTTACCGCATGCGCTCGCTGCGCCTTGGGCTGACGTGGATAGTGGGGGTGTGCTAAATTGTATGCAAATCGCATGCAAATCATATGCGAATCATATGCGATGGGGATCTTGTGGATCAAACCCCCTAAGAAGTGTGCATGACAGAGTGCACTGTGCAGGGAAACCGATGTCAAGTTTTCTAATATTTTTTTAATTTTTAATAGCAATTTTAAAGTGGAACCTCAAGCTTACAGAATGGTGTGACCTGGTCTTCAAAACTATCTTTGTTTGCTGCTACATAAATGTTAATAATCTACTTAACAATATAAGAAAAGATTTTGGAACAAGGTAACATAACTTTATTGAATATATTCTTACAATTTTAATATTTTGAAAGATTTATTTTCTACTTCTTCAAATGTCTTCCATGGTATATCTGTAATGAGGTACCAATGACTAAGTTACACAATGTTCAGGGAGGCATATATTTAACGTAAAATTAACAGTATTTTACATAATGGAGTTCTACATACATGATCCACACTACACATTCCACCCTGAATATCACATTTTTGTAATGATTGAAAAACGATGGTTTGCTTAGTTTGGGAACAAGGGTATGGGTACAGAAAGGCGTTCCTGCGTGACACTATCCACCCTGCTGCTCCACATCACAACAGTGTCAAATGTGGAGGAAAAGGTTGGGTAGTCTTGTGTTGGAACAGAGGTTTGAAGAATACAACTGAATATAGTATTTAATTATCGTTAATCTTGTGAAGGATTTGTCTCCTCTTCATTTTCATTTGTTTTTAAGAAGGCAATTGTCCTGTAGAACTTGTTTCAGGTGGTTTTGCCGACTGAGTTGCTGGTGGAGGATATCTGACATTTTGAAACATTCCACAATAACCGGTATACATAGGAGTAGGTAGTAGGAGCAAGTATTAATGCACTTGTCTTCTCTGCTTGTTGTTGACTTGTTTGGTGTGGAACATAAGTTGATCTTTTTTGAATTTTTTTGGCCAGTTTCTTAGCAATCAACTTGAGTGATGTAGCAATTAATACTGAAATAGCTGCTGTCTGATGATGGCACTCTGTCATTACATTCAAGCTTGTAGCAGATTGTCGATTGGCCGCTGAAATATTGAGTAAACTATTTGCTTGGCAAGATGTACTCTCTACCAACATGTTCAGTGCAACTGCCATAATATTCATTATATCGTGAATTGCCTTGTTGTCGTTTTGCCGGTTTACTTTACTCTCCTTGATGGTGTTTACTAATTCTTTCATTGCATTTTCAAGACCGTCCAGTCTTTTGTTCAAAAGGTTTTTAAAAGCACTATGTTGGTGCTGCATTTGTTCTGATAAGGCAAGAATGTGTTGATATTCTGGTTCTTGGGATGCTGGCCGATTGTTTCCTTGTACCCTCGACTCAGATCCTGTAATGTTTTTTTTGTTGGCAACGGCAGTCACTGTACCTTTTTAATGCAATCTCTGCAAATACCAGTTATTGTCGTTACTTTTTCAGCAATTGAATTCCACATTTTTCTCTTATGTTTAGGAGGTGTAGTTTGTGCCCTAGGTCCAAATAACATGTCGTAGAATCTTTCAACTGAATCTACTAATGCATAGTTCTCCAACTCATTAAAAAATACTCTGCGGATCCATTTCCTGAAGAATCTCGGGATGCTCCATCTTCAGAATGCCTTTCTTCCTCATGGATATCTTACTGCCTTCTTTCATGATGACAAATCCCCGGCTGGCGCATCTCTTGTTGCCGACTCTCTTCTTGACTCTTTATCTCCCGTCTCTGTTGGCGATTGTCTTCGTGGTTCCTGTCATCTTGATACATCTGTTCATGTTGTTTACAAATACAATTATAAAAAGAATTTCATTATGATCCTTCTAGTTAATATTTTTTCATCATGTAATAGAAATGAAAAAAAAATTATTACTTTAGTTGTCGAAGTTTCTTTCCGGTACACCTCCCTCTGTGCAGACCCCTGCTGGTGATAGTTCTTCATTCCTGGAGGAACTCCATGTCCGTGCACTATAGATTCCGCTGAGATTCTGTCCCTGCATCGCATGTATTCCTGTCTGATATCAGGTTACTTTTGGTTAACTTGTTATTGTTTAGTATATTATATGTTTTTCCATTTAACACCTGCTATTCCATCCAACCTCGCCGTGCTTTAACCTTGACCTAATCCTATTATCATTCTATACATACTGCCATCTCTTGTCTCATCACTGCTGACCACTGAGTTTGTTCCTTACCTCCTTATTATCCTTCCCTGCCCTTCCCTTTCCTACCAACAGTTAACTCCAGTCATTTAGGGGTAAGCTCACACTGATCCAGTGGCGCAAGTCCTGGTGGCATCACAGTACCTGTAGGTGTATCGTGTCTTACGAGAAAAGCGGCTATTATAGGCAAGAAGACCTGCTGGTGTTCACTGCGAGCCTTACTCCTGAGAGCATGGGGGTTAAAGTCCAGAAGTACCATCATCAAGGATCTATATTTCACATGACTTTGGCTAACCAAGCCTGCACTGCCTAGACTCGACAGGTACTCCTTTAGAGTTCATAGCAATTTTATGAAGTGGAAATTGAATCTTGAATGGCCATCCCCTATGAAGTTGCGTAGGGAAACTATTGGTATCGTGGCTCAAGGCTGAACCAGACAGCAACTTATTATTAAACATATTTCTCTAGTTCACAGTTTTCTGTGATAGTCTTATGGGGCCTACACACAGGGAGATGGGCTGCTGAGCATTCTGAGTGATGCTAGATCGCTCAGTATCGCTCAGCACACAGCACTGCATACAGTGGTGTAGCTATGTTTCGCGCCCCCCCCCCCCCCCCCCCCCGATTTGTAGCAGGCGGGCCTTTTGCACGGCAAAAAGGGGGCATGGCCTAACATTATACCACACACTGTAATGCCTGTTATACTCTGGACACTAAGTGCCACTTACCACCCCCCCCTCCATAATGCACCTTACACTATATGCCACTCACCATAGTACCCCTTACACAATATGACACACTGTAATGACACATCTCACGTGTGTGTGTGTGTGTGTAACTTGTGCTTACCTGCCATGATTCTTGTTCCTGTTGGTCTTTACCACTTTTAATGGCAGCCACCAGCCATGGATGGGGGCGGCACATGCACACACGAGGAGGTCGCAGATGGTAGGGGTAGGAGCATACATGTGTCATGGGTGGAAGCCTCTCATACATGTGTCAGGGGTAGGAGCCTCTCATAGATGTGTCAGGGGTAGGAGCCTCTCATACATGTGTCAGGAGTAGGAGCCTCTCATACATGTGTCAGGGGTAGAGGCAGCAGCACAGGGGGCTCCTCACCTATGTATACAGGTGAAAATAGTGTTTGGCGCTTAACCCCTGATGAGCTGCTGGGTCGAGTTGTCCAAGCTCAGAAAATGTGGATATAATACAATAACAGGTGACCTGCGCTCAGGCACTAAATGTATGTGTAATGTAAATATACTATTTATGTGTAAATGCCCAATATATGTGGGCTACTAGATGACGTGTAGTGGTTAATATATAAAGAGGATAAAAAGATAAATGTGGTCAGATTATAGCATTTATTCAAATGTTTGCACACACAAAGTGAATAATGGCATACAATTGTTATAAAACCAAAAGTTGTTGCTGCAATGTCAATATACCTGTACACATGGCAATGGATAAAGGGGGGAATAATGGGGCAAAAATAAATGATCCAGACAGTCAGGATGGTGAGTGGCTGTATATAGGGGAACTGTGGTGCAGGGAGCTGGCGTCTCGACTCCCTGCAGTGCACAGAACCCCTGGTGTTACCTCTGAGTATCTGTGGTCACCAAGAGGACCGAGTCCTGGTATGGTCCCACATTGTAGGATCGGTCCCTCGTTGCCGCTTCCCGCTGCCAGTAGGTAGCTGGGGTCCCGCGGTGTCTGTCACTCAGAAGCCTGAAACTGCCACTTCAAGCTGCCAGAGGTACACTGGGGTCCCGCGGTGTGCACACTGCCGCTTCCACACGGCCGGCGTGCGCGATTTGATGGCGTCTCCATCCCCCTTAACTCGCGGTATCAGAGCTGGCTCTCCTATGGAGCTGCAACAGACATGCCCTGCTCCGGCACACGGAGCTCACTGGCAGGAGGTGCGGGCAATTCAAAGACCCGAGCGCGGTGCTGAGAGCGTGGACAGGAGTCCTCACAATATGGTCAGTATTGCAGAGCTACCTGGGAGGACACAGCAGGGGGCGCCCTGCAAACACTTGGCGCCTGGAGCATGAGCTCCATCGGAGCCACCCTAGCTACGCCTCTGACTGCATAGCAATGTGTCAGCGATGTGCTGCGGAGTGATCTGTGAGGACCAGTATTTTTCGGTGAGAACATTGGCCCTGACATTGGCGAATATAGATTTATCCAGCATGCTTGATATTAATAGTCGGGCGATATCAGTGCGGGGGCCGTGCGTCACATAGGAGCATTTTCTAAGCGATCTAGTGAGATGCCTGGGGGTCACTATGTGTGTAGGCCCCATTACAGTTTTATCTAAGTGATAAATATTCCAATATTATCTCTCTCTCTCTTTAGTAACTATCTATCTATATTTATTCATTTACAGTGTCTTATATAACGCAGCAGATTCCGTTACAGTGTCTTATATAGCGCAGCAGATTCCGTTACAGTGTCTTATATAGCGCAGCAGATTCCGTTACAGTGTCTTATATAGCGCATCAGCTTCTGTTACAGTGTCTTATATAGCGCAGCAGATTCTGTTACAGTGTCTTATATAGCGCAGCAGATTCCGTTACAGGATCTTATATAGCGCAGCAGATTCCGTTACAGCATCATATATAGCGCAGCAGATTCCGTTACAGTGTCTTATATAGCGCAGCAGATTCCGTTACAGTGTCTTATATAGCGCAGCAGATTCCGTTACAGTGTCTTATATAGCGCAGCAGATTCCGTTAGTGTCTTATATAGCGCAGCAGATTCCGTTACAGTGTCTTATATAGCGCAGCAGATCCCGTTACAGTGTCTTATATAGCGCATCAGATTCCGTTACAGTGTCTTATATAGCGCAGCAGATTCCGTTACAGTGTCTTATATAGCGCAGCAGATTCCGTTACAGTGTCTTATATAGCGCAGCAGATCCCGTTACAGTGTCTTCTATAGCGCAGCAGATTCCGTTACAGTGTCTTATATAGCGCAGCAGATTCCGTTACAGTGTCTTATATAGCGCAGCAGATTCCGTTACAGTGTCTTATATAGCGCAGCAGATTCCGTTACAGGATCTTATATAGTGCAGCAGATTCCGTTACAGTGTCTTATATAGCGCAGCAGATTCCGTTACAGTGTCTTATATAGCGCAGCAGATTCCATTACAGTGTCTTATATAGAGCAGCAGATTCCATTACAGTGTCTTATATAGCGCAGCAGAGTCTGTTACAGCGTCTTATATAGTGCAGCAGATTCCGTTACAGTGTCTTATATAGCAGCAGATTCTGTTACAGTGTCTTATATAGCGCAGCAGATTCTGTTACAGTGTCTTATATAGCGCAGCAGATTCCGTTACAGTGTCTTATATAGCGCAGCAGATTCCGTTACAGAGTCTTATATAGCGCAGCAGATCCCGTTACAGTGTCTTATATAGCGCAGCAGATTCCGTTACAGGATCTTATATAGCGCAGCAGATTCCGTTACAGTGTCTTATATAGACCAGCAGATTCCATTACAGTGTCTTATATAGCGCAGCAGAGTCTGTTACAGCGTCTTATATAGTGCAGCAGATTCCGTTACAGTGTCTTATATAGCAGCAGATTCCGTTACAGTGTCTTATATAGCGTAGCAGATTCCGTTACAGTGTCTTATACAGCACAGCAAATTCCGTTACAGTGTCTTATATAGCGCAGCAGATTCCGTTACAGTGTCTTATATAGCGCAGCAGATTCCGTTACAGTGTCTTATATAGCGCAGCAGATTCCGTTACAGTGTCTTATATAGCGCAGCAGATTCCGTTACAGGATCTTATATAGCGCAGCAGATTCCGTTACAGTGTCTTATATAGCGCAGTATATTCCGTTACAGTGTCTTATATAACACAGTATATTCCGTTACAGTGTCTTATATACCGCAGTAGATTCCGTTACAGTGTCATATATAGCGCAACAGATTCCGTTACAGGGTCTTATATAGCGCAGCAGATTCCGTTACAGTGTCTTATATAGCGCAGCAGATTCCGTTACAGTGTCTTATATAGCGCAGCAGATTCCGTTAAGTATCTTATATAGCGCAGCAGATTCCGTTACAGGGTCTTATATAGCGCAGCAGATTCCGTTACAATGTCTTATATAGCTCAGCAGATTCCGTTACAGTGTCTTATATAGCGCAGTAAATTCCATTACAGTGTCTTATATAGCGCAGCAGTTTCCATTACAGTGTCTTATATAGCGCAGCAGATTCCGTTATAGTGTCTTATATAGCGCAGCAGATTCCGTTACAGTGTGTTATATAATGCAGCAGATTCCGTTACAGTGTCTTATATAGCGCAGCAGATTTCGTTACAGTGTCTTATATAGCGCAGCAGATTCCGTTACAGTGTCTTATATAGCGCAGCAGATTCCGTTACAGTGTCTTATATAGCGCAGCAAATTCCATTACAGTGTCTTATATAGCGCAGCAGTTTTCATTACAATGTCTTATATAGCGCAGCAGATTCCGTTATAGCGTCTTATATAGCGCAGCAGATTCCGTTACAGCATCTTATATAGCGTAGCAGTTTCCATTACAGTGTCTTATATAGCGCAGCAGATCCCGTTACAGCATCTTATATAGCGCAGCAGATTCCGTTACAGGGTCTTATATAGCGCAGCAGATTCCGTTACAATGTCTTATATAGCAGCAGATTCCGTTACAATGTCTTATATAGCTCAGCAGATTCCGTTACAGTGTCTTATATAGCGCAGCAAATTCCATTACAGTGTCTTTTATAGCGCAGCAATTTCCATTACAGTGTCATATAGCGCAGCAGATTCCGTTATAGTGTCTTATATAGCGCAGCAGATTCCGTTACAGTGTCTTATATAGCACAGCAGATCCCGTTACAGCGTCTTATATAGCGCAGCAGATTCCGTTACAGCATCTTATATAGCGCAGCAGATTCCGTTACAGTGTCTTATATAGCACAGCAGATCCCGTTACAGCGTCTTATATAGCGCAGCAGATTCCGTTACAGCAACTTATATAGCGTAGCAGATTCCGTTACAGTTTCTTATATAGCGCAGCAGATTCCGTTGCGCTTTACAATAGTCGACAGTGATAAAACAAACTGGGTAACAACAGACAGACTTGGAGGAAGGAGGGCCCTGCTGCAAGCTTACAATCTATAGGGACATAGGAGGGAAACACAAGGACAGGCACCAGTAATAGCATAGCAGTCCCACCAAGTTACAAGTCCAGAAGAAAAGCTATATAATACATAAGTGCCTCAGAGGGTTATGTGTGCGGTATATAAATATGATACGCTTGCATGAAGAGGTCAATTTTCAGGGAATGCTTGAAAGTTTGGAGGCCAGTGGAGAGTCTTATCATGCATGGAAGGGCATTCCATAGGGTGGGAGCAGCCCGAATATATCTATCAATCTTTTAAAGCATATAAATGTACAGGCATGTAAAGGTATTATAGTTCCTGTATGAATTTGCTGCTTCTTATTTAAATGACTATTTAATGTACACTTGTTTAATAATGTCTCCAGCTTTCATCCATAATCCTAGTATGCATTGTGCTGTTATACTGCACCTATTATCACAGGTCTGTACTGGAAACATGAGGCATGTGTAGTAGAGTCTGAGTTTGCCGGATGTGGTGGATGCCAGCCGATCTTGGACCAAACTAGTTATATCTTGTAAATGATTGCCGCTTTAAAAAAAACAAATCATCTGAGATCGGCCTGCATCCCCCACCGCTGGCAGACTTGGACCCTATTACATAGGCCCCATAAAAATAAACACACAGTAAGTAGAACTTGCTTATATTAGGTACAATAAATTAGTAAAATGTATTATATTAAGAATTAGTATTGACTGGATCTATTGAAAACCATTCTATTTTATTATTTAGGTGTATAAAAACACATTATGGCAATCAAAAAACACAATCCAAGGATCAATATAAAAGTTGAACTGTTAAGGGTTCCGAACGGTATATTAGTGATAGGTAACTTTATAGGGGCCCCAAAATTAAGTCCTCCATGAAGAAAGTAATACAAGACGACTCGGGTCTGGACAGAAATGTTTTTCTCCACTGGAGGAAAGAATAAACTCTGGTTTGAGCGGGTGTGGTATAGGGGTCCGACAGTCATTATCCCGACCCAGACAGCATGGTGAGCGCAACTAAGCCCCTTGCGGGCTCTCTGCGCTCACCATGGTGCGGGCACGGTGGCTCACTACGTGACTCTAATAAGGTGAGCCACCTATTCTATTCTCCCTCTATGGGGTAGTGGACCCCCACAAGGGAAAATAGCCGACGGCCGTCGGGAACCCGGCTGTCGGTGTTTTGACAGTCGGGATCCCGACGACGGGTGAATGCCTGTTGGGATGCCGACAGCCGGCACCCGTTTGTGCACGTCAAATGTCCTCACAATGGTGCGGGTTGAGATATCCAGGCATGGGTTGGTGGGTGTGAAAGTTTGGGGCCATATGAGCTGGTTCAAGCCGAATATCGAATTACAGCAGTCCTAGTAGTACCAATAAGCGCCTTATGCATTTCGTTGCGCACAGGCAACTTTTTCAAAGGTTCCGGACATAGGCCCTTATTCTGGTTCACTCGCAAAGGCAACTGCCTTCTCAAATGGACAAAACCATGTGGGGCTGATGTAACATGTGCAGAGACAGATTTGGGTGAGTTATTTTGTTTCTGTGCAGGGAAAACACTGGCTGCTTTATTTTTACACTGCAATATAGATCTCGCTTTGTAGTAAAACCCCATCAAATCTAACTCTCTCTGCACATGTTACATCTGCCCCCCTGCAGTGCACATAGTTTTGTCCATTTGAGAAGGAATTTGCCTTTGCGAGTGTACCAGAATAAGGGCGTAAATCCGATTAGAGCAGTCAAATGTTATTAAATAGAAGATTATTTTTTCCTCTCACAGAGAACTTATTAGAGTACTCACTTAACTGGTAGCCCGGTATAAAGGAGGTTAACATAGAAATAGAACTGCAAAACAACATTTACAGTGTAAAGAAAATTGGGTACTTGTGTATTATCTGGGTGCCCGATATATCGCATCGCATGCCACTAATTAAGGCATGCGATGTGATGGCACCCGATTTCAGGGGTTTTAAAACCCCTCTGTACATTTTTAATATCGCGTCGCATCGCATGCCATTATAATGGCATGCGATGCGACGCGATCATGCCCGATTTGGGCTTATTCCCATGTTAAATGCCCCCCCCAGACCCGATTTTTAATTGTATACCCACCCTGATGGGTAATGAGTATGTTAAATGCCCCCCCATTGTTAACGCGAGCCCGCGAGGGGCGGCGGTACGCGTCCTCCGACCTTTTCATACCCCCACTATCCACGTCGGCGAGGAGTTGAGATTATATAGTGTGGCGAGCACAGCAAGCCACCGAGCCCGAAGCGTGGTGAGCGCAGCGAGCCCCGCGAGGGGATGCGGAACATTAGTGAAGTACTCGCGCTTGCCACGCTTCGTTTTGGCGTTGATAGTGAAGAGGCGTTAACAATGGGGGGGCATTTAACATACTCATTACCCATCAGGGTGGGTATACAATCAAAAATCGGGTTTTGGGGGGCATTTAACATAGGAATCAGGCATCTGGGTGCCTTTACAATCAAAAATTGGGTCCAATCGCGTCGCATCGCATGCGATATGTTCGCATGCGATGCGTATGATTTTTTGGTTGTACAATGCCCTACGAGTAAAAAATCGGGCACCCATATAATACAGAAGTACCTAAAATTGATATTAAATAATGAAACCTTTTGTGCACTAAAGCAGGAAAATGTCAGCAAGAAGGGGAAAAAAAGCACCAGTTGTGAATTTAACGTGTGGGAAAGACCATTGATCAGCAGTTTTCGACAGAATCTGTGAGATATTGCGCATTAACGCTTGATTTACAGAGAAGAGAATAAGCTCTTTATTTGCACAACATTTCGGTGCGGCACAATAATTAGATTGAGTTTAACCATAGGGCAAAACCCCTTAGAAAGTTGTAACAATACAAACGAAGGTTCCTTTTATGAAGTATAAAGAATACAACTTGTAGTGTTAAATATATAAATATGTTTTTAACCTGTTAGCACCTTTAAGAAAAATGTACATTTTTTAAATACAATTTCAGCTTTACTTACAGAACTCCACAATGTAATAATTACTTTTTTCACATACTTTTATAGGTGTACTTAGGCTTTCAATAATGTGGGTTCTGAATCTTTTACCATACGCGTTTCATCTTCTTCAGGGTTTCCTTGGATCTGTTTTATACTCAAAATAATCTACGACTTTGATTCACGGTTGGCTGGGTCTTTTAGTCAAATCAGTTTTCCAGACACTTAAGAGTAAACATCGCTGGTGAACCTCAATAGAGTCTTTAGATGTTAAAACTTTCAAAATCACATTTGTTACCGCACATAATCATTAATTGGTGGAAAATAATATCCACAAAGGAGACTGGTCCGAGTATAATTTTGACTAAACAATCTATTAAGTCTTTTCGACATTTATATCATCTTATACTCCTAAGAAAGTCCTATTATATGTTATAAAGTGTGTGTGTGTATATGTATATATATATATATATATATATATATATATATATATATATATATATATACTTTGGAAAACTCTCTCTCTCTCTCTCTCTCTACATGATGCAAATATCAGCTAAGAACTTTATATTTATCTTAATTGTACGAAAACCAAAGCCTGTTAGAAGCAAAGTCAAAACCTTATACTTCACCCTCCCTTTGAGAGCTCAAAGAGAGGTCTCAAAGTCTCCTTGCAGCTTGTGAATGATTGTGTGTCAATCTGCTTGCATAATTATTCAACTATTAGATTTAAAAGTTGTTTAGACCATGCATAAAATTCCAGACTTCAATTACCCTCTATATGTGTCGGTCAGCTAATGCAGTACTACACGGGCGGCATCTAGTAATTACAACTCCCTGTTTATATTTCTTCACAGTACTGTATATTGAAACCTACATGTTCATAGTGAAGTAATGCAAACAAGCTTTTGTTTTTTTACCAGAAAGAGAATCAGTTTATCTCCATGAAGGTCACAGAAAAAGACTTTAACAGAGCAACCTGACACAGTTCTCTTTTAAGAACCTTGGACGTTGATGAATTTCATACCAACCACTGTGCAGAAAGACAAATGGGTCTAATGTGTGATGGGGGGATTGTATAGAAGAATCAGCAGACTGACAAGATACAGCATAATATCATGTGATCAGATTGACTAGCCCCTATACCTACTGACTAAAACATTATAAAGTGAATGCTATGGTTTGTATTACACATGGTGGTCCATGCATAGGGAAAATTTTTACAAAATTTTAATTTAATCTCTATCACAAGGCACTGGAGCCCAGGATTCCCTTACCAGAACCAGTGTTGCTGGTTTCCCCGTGCAGCGGTCTCTACCCGTTGTGGCTAGGTGCCCACATGTACCTGCCACCGCAAGTATCTTGGCCAACTCCTTTCCCTCCAAGGCCAGCCAGCCAATTGATAAGACACGGGCATAGTGCTCTGTCTTAGATTTAAAGGGGTAGATGTGCTAAATGCTACATCATGAATTGCACATTCTTAAAAATCGCACCCTATTATATCTCACCTCTGAGATCCTTCTGCAATTTTAGTGTCTGACAGGGAAGAGCAGAGCAACTTGTGCTTCCCCCTAAAATTTACTAAGGCCATAAATTCATATATTTCGAATTTACTATGGCTGATATACGGCCATTCATATTACGAATACTAATGCATCCGCCAGCAAAAGAATACGAATAGGACTCACCATTCATTCGAATGGGGAGTCCTAATTTAATAACCAGCCATATTTAATGTGGTGGTGGGGGGGTTGGCATGCACCGATTGAGTGAATGTGGAGGATTAGACGCACACTGACTGGAGCAGTCGGTTGGTTGATTTAGGAAGAGTTGGCCTTAATCAGTGTCTTGCTTAGGGTTCCATGAGGTCTACATCCACCTCTGGTTGCCATTCATTGATGGGAGATTATGTTCTAGAATCATGACATTTAAAAAAAAATTATAGTAAAAAATCAGCCATGTGTTGATTAAACAAAAAGACGCACATTGAAAATGATTACACTTCAATAGATTGTTCCATTTCTGTGCTTAATTGTTTGTATTCATATTTGTATAACTATTTCTCTTTCACAAAACTCCATTATGACTCTATTGCACATAAATGATCTTCGTATTATTCAACATATTCATTTATTTAATGTTTTATTCATCTGTATAGCCCTCGTCTTCCTCAAATACAATTTCTAAATTGTGTGTTTGTTATTAAACTAATTTAAAAGCTTTATTCATTATCAGAATTGTAGAAACACTGTGTTATGAACATAACACATTTCTTTCTTACATTTTATACACTCACCTCTTTTACCATTGACTCATGCACCTTTATACATAACCAGCTACCAAACAGCTTTTGTAATTAATGACATTCAGACTGTCGAAATGTAACATGTTGACCCTGACAAATCTGCACTTTTTGCCTGTTTTTACGGTGAACTTAACTTGCCCTTTTCAATTCCCATGAAGATTTTTTGCCTGGGTGAAAAGTTCAGCATCAGCAAAAACTCGCGCCCTATTTTGTGGCCATTTTGGCCCATGCCAATTTGGGAAAAAAAGTGAAATGGCGAAAATGTACTAAAAATTAGGTGAGAACAATAGATAGGATAGGCGAAACGTTGCCTTTTTTTGGCTGGAAAAATAAAATTTGGCCGGGATTGAACACCCCACAAAATGTCAACCTGTTTCGGATTTTAACCTAAGTCTTGTTTGAACCTAAACCCAACCCTAACCCTAATTGCAGACTAGCCCTAAGGCTAACTTAATTTTTATCATGTTGGCATTTTGACAGTGTTCACTTGTGGATGTCGACATGTTAAATGCCACCGGTCTGAACATGTCGCAATTATGGTGTTGACATTTTGAATATTGACATGCGGAACACATCCCCTCCAAAAGAAGAATTTCTTACAGAAAAACACTTGTTACTCGTTTTCAATGGTTTATTCTTTCTAACCCATTACAATTCATTGGGGCTAAAATAAAGGGAGAACTATACCAGTTTGCTCAGGGTGTGGTATATTTCCCCGACAGTCGGTATTCCGTCAGTCATTACTCAGACGTCGGAATCCCGACTATACAGCGTGGGGAGCGCAATGAAGCCCCTTGCGGGCACGGTGGCGAGTTGCATTCGCCACCTATTTTATTCTCCCTCTATGGGGGTCGTGGACCCCCCCGAGGGAGCAGTCGGTATTCCAACGTCAGAGGAATGACTGTCGGAATCCTGACTGTCGGGGAGCCGTCCGGCACCCTTTGCTTAGCATATGCCCAGTGTAGATTTAGGGTCCATACACACTAAAAGATGGTCTTTCCAATCTGTCTGGTTGGAATGAAAATCTGGAAATTTCGGTACTTCCTCATCTTTGTGTCCACCATATGTGAATATGCTATGATGGACTGCTGGTGAAGCAGCCCATAGAGGCTTGGGGCCAGCACATGCACGGTACCGAAGAAGCCACTGCGCATGCACCTGCCCCGCCCCCGCGGCAGGGGTCGGGACCGGCGGCGGTGACAGCGCACGCATGGGGGAGGGGAGGTTTGGGTTGTAGCTCCGCCTCCTTCACACTATTAACCAAGAGAGAAAGCTAATGGGTTCACACAAGTAATGACACAGGTGGATTAATATAGGAATTCACATTTATTGATTTAAAAATCTCTAACACTTGCTAGACATGCTCTTTAAAATACATTGGTCACATTTCCAAAAAAGGTAGTGGAGTTACAGATACATAAGAGTCGCAGCAGAAATTGTGCTCTACTACATAAAAAAAATAATTAAAAAAGTAACAAAAGAAATGAGAGAGCAGGGACCAGAGAGGACTGTAACAGGCGTTCGGTATATCGCAGAAATGACACAGACCTGTAATACTTTATTTACACAAATACACATTAATATTATTAGTCATTTGGTAAAAGGCAGCTGCCAAAATTACAGGAAAACTAGTCGTTTGTAGGAAATGTCGCGCCTTCCTGTTATTTGGATAAAAATAACTTTGGGGGACTCATAGTGAATCCGTATCATTGTGTCATAAGTACTATACACACACAGAGGAGATAGGCCACTCTCATTGGGCGCTCTTCTAAAAACTTAGGGGAATTCCTTCAACAATTCCCTGTAGCTTCACACGAGCTGCGACTGCTATCCCAATTAAAGAGAAAGAGGTAGTTTTCTTGAATAAATGAGGTTTGCTTTGGAGAAATCCACTACAGAGATCTATTGATCCTTACGCATGAGGTAGTTTGCAATTTGTTCAACATCCGGAACTTTGGTTACATTTTGGAAAATGGTATAAAGCAAGAAAAATAAAGCAAGAATGCAACTTGGTCAAGCAACATGTATGCAGCGTATTTAGGGGGATATTTATCAAAACGGAATAGAAGATACCAATGACTACCAATAAGATTCTAGCTAACATTTTATAAATTACCAATTTGGTTGGTTGCTATGGGCAACAGCTACACTTGTCACTCAATAAGTCCAATATATATGTGCTGTATTTCCTTTTTTTTTCAGTAATACTTTGCTCACCAACATGGTAATTTTAAAGTCATGATATAAATGCAGGGTCATGATACTGATGCATAGTCATGATGTTGAAATAGCGTCATGACAGTAATAACTAGTCATGAAAGCAGTGCAAAGTCATTATACCAATGTGACACAAAAAGGAATATTTTACAGTGGCAGCCAAAAAACACCAATAAGAAGCATAACAAAATTATATGGACAACACTCACCCCAGTGTGTGTGTGTGTATATATATATATATATATATATATATATATATATATATATATATAATTTAACTTTTATATTTGTGTTTTTGTCAAGCGCTGTAAAAATAAATATTCTAAATGAAATATTGCCAAACACCCACTTTCAATTTTTAGAAGCGGCAGCTCAAATAGAATTTGCCTCTTGTATAAGCGCCAAGGTGATTCCAAGGGGTGTATTAAATGCTTTTTGCGAGCAGTGCTGACTGCTCGCTGTCACAGCTCGTCCGTATTCAACCGACCCCCTGGACATGCCGTTTCCACCTCGCTAGGTTTTTGGAGAGAGGGGGAAACGGCGTGTGCAGCCACTAAAACAGCGAGGCTTGCGGCTAAATGCTGCAGTCTACCTGCATTAGCCGCGAGCCTCGCTGTTTGGGGGAATCCTCGCCTTCCTCTGACAGCGAGGATTTAGGGTGAGATCGGCAGGCGCAGGGGTTTAACGATGATCGCTTGTTTTCGTCGATCCCGTTTCAGCCCCCCATCGCCGGCTGCATTGAATATGGCCCTATATGTGGAGAGATTTTTAATGTGTTTACAGAATTGCTGTATTGTGTTCTCGTGACAAAGCAGAGGTAGTGCAGCAGGTTGAGGACTAAGGAGCCCACTTCCGCCCCTGTCACCCACTGTTTTTCCCTGTCACACTCTGCCTCCCCCTGTCACACTCTGCCTCCCCCTGTCACCCACTGCTGTGTTGCCCATTGTGAACTTGGGTTAGGGTGGAGGAGGGGGGCCCAAATTATATTTCTGGCCATAGGCTCACCACCCACAAGTACCGCCTCTGTAACACGGGACACATTTATAACATTGTGCTCTGATTAAAGATGGCTCTGAGAGGTATTTGTTTCCAAACGGTTGTGTAACCTACAGCGGCACAACATCTCTGTTCTCTAGTTGGCCAACTAGTGACAGCACAACTAAACCTTTACCTGGAAACATCTGTTCTCATTTTGTAAAATGGCAGCTAAATTCCAAGTGATGGATATGAGAACACATTTTAAGGAATTTGAAATCCATAACTTGCATATTTGATACCAATGAAAATGTTGCCTTCATTGGAAACCTTCATACTGCACAACATTTTGGGTAAAATTCACTAAGTTTCTACAAAATATAGAATGCTATACAACAGGTCAACTAGAAGCTCAGCACAATAAATATCCATCCAAAAACATCTTGTCATGTTCTAACAAGCAATGGTGCTGTTGACACAAATGGGACATTTTTCGGGCCGAAGCATCAATGGCGCAAACGCTTGCTGAAAACAGGATGGAAATAGTGCATTGTGGGTTATTGTAGCCTTTGGGAGGACTCCTCAGATCAGCAGGTTGCCACCACAAAGTTAAGTAGGACTTGATGAAGCTGAAGCAGCGAAAAAAAAGAGTGGAAGAGTCGACCAGTGGAGAAGTTGAACATATCAACCAATCTGCTTACAGGCAGCATTTATCAAGTACATTTTATGAAATGATCGGTACAACTCGTTTCACCGCTTCATCCATCAACTTAACATTTGGGTGGAGTTATCCTTTATCCCATCCTGGGAAGGATATAAAACAACCAGCCTCCATTAGTCATGGTGCAGGAGGACTCCATTGCCTAGTGGGAAAGACATGGACATCTAGGACTTCTGCATCCCTTCCCGTAACCAACGGCATACATGTCACTGATAGAACAGAGTTGCATTCTTACTTTGCTTTTCAATGTACATACTTTATACATTTGCATTGTTATTTGTATTTTCTGCATACTTCTTTCTTATTTATCACCTGCCATCCAATGAATTTGTAGAGTACTGACAATGTCCGTTGATTGGGCCAGAGAAACCCAGTGAGGTATATATTGTGGTTATAGATCTTTGCAGTTGAGGGTTCGCAAACGTTGCATTATAAAAAATCTGTTCTCTGCAGCTCTAGAACGATATATTAGGCACAATTACAACATTACATAGAAAGTCCTGGTACAAAGTTTTTGTTTAATGGTTTCTGAGAATGTTAGTGACAGACGCCGCCGATAAGCATACCCGTATTACCGTCACAAAAAACAAACAAAAAGAAGCTATTCGGCCGGTGTAGTCACAAATGGGGAAAGGAGGGATGTTTCTATTGATGTGCCTATCAGGAGCTCCGAGGACAACATTGTGCAGCAGCTGGAATCCAGCTAAGGAGTCCTCAAAACTGAATACTGACTTGGTAGGACATACAATAAAGCAGGGGAAGCAGTGTGGTCATCCCCAGAGAGGTCCCCCCCACCCCCCGTCTTTATAATCAAATCTACTGACTCAAACTGATTTCAGATATGAGTGACGGAACTCTGCGTTGTCACATGCAGTGTAGACTTCCCAGGTAGCGGGAAAGCAGACTGACAATTGGGTGACGTTATTCTGTGCATGGAACAGAGTTGAAGATATGCCAGCGTTTTGCATAGATAGGGAGATATATCTTTAGAAAAATAATTTACAGTTAAGACTATATGGTGTTGTCAAGTCTATAAACTGTGGGAATATGGAGACAATACTGGGGGGGAAAGGATCGGTACCTTGAATCCAGCATGCCAGGCACTGTCTGTAAGAAATGTGGGACTTTATTCCGCAGAGTATCAACACAAAAAAAGAGTCAACATTACTCCATATAACAAAAAATGAATACTGCCGGAAGAGTCAATACTGCAGCTACTTCAACACACATCGCTGCCCCAACTGCGAAAAACCCAAACTGAGAAATACTATTCATCAATGCTTTCTAGAGCTGTAACTTGTCTCTTTATCAACCTGACAAAACCCCCTACTATGGCAAATAAAAAAGCCAACAACTCAGTTAAAAAAAACATAAGAAAATCATGAACTATAAAAACAACACAAAATCCTCCCTTCCCCACCACAACTCAATCATAACATAGAGATAAAAAAACAACACATAAAAAAAAAATACACACATAAAAAAAAAGTAAAATTCATGTAGAAATAAAATAAAAAAAGGCAATTCAAAAGACGCTACATTTAGTCAATGAGCTGAAGGCGTCTTACGATCTCCAGCAAGCGAACATTGTACTGCCAATCCAGCCTAGACGCTGGTCATGGCCTGCAACGTTCCGCTCAAAGGATTGCGGATGTTCCCAATTCATGCACTGCTGTAGCTATATTCCAGCATGTAAAGTATAAAGTCACCTTCTTAGTATTCTTCATGTGCAATTTTGTGAATGTATCATATGAGGCTAACATTTATACTATGTATATGTGCGGTCATTATGTGGATTTGGCCTTGATCGTAGAAGAGCTTACATGTCAAACTCAGGTTGGAACAAAAATGGCCAGGCCGGCCAGTAACACAATGCAGTCGACCAGATAAGAGTGAATAGTCACACCCCCCCCTATCATGCAGCGAGAGTTGTCTTTTGTCTGTAGTCAGGGACGAGTGCTAACTAGTGTGTCCTTCAGAGAGAAATCAGAAAAGCAAAGGGAAATTGACCTAAAGTCTCTACATCTACTTAACTACATCTCCATAATACCTGAGTTTTGCGACAAACATTCTCTTTTACCCTGTTTAACGTCACAAGTCCCAGCGACTTGTTTAGAAGAAGTGTTGTACTTGACCAGAGACATGACCTGGCTGCACAGAAGTCACATAACAAGATATAAGAAACCTTTCTTTATACCCTCAGGAGGCTCTTAGCTTAGTGAGGTCAATACTGAGGTCTTAGAAAGTTAAATAATAATACTGCGAGGGATTTGGTGATGATGTCAACCCATATTAGATCTAAATGCATTGGGTCAACCAATGAAGATCTTCATGGGTTTCCGAATGATAGATTGACACCATATGGTGACATGACAACTGTCGACACAAGTAGTCCATGTGGATGGTAAGCTGTGTTGTGGCGAGCGATGCAAGTAGATGCAGAACACTCGCTTTTGGTTTATGCCTAGCGCGACCCTTTTCACTTAGGGTTCACCGTTGACCCTTTGAACCATTATATGTACATTAGTTTCAAGGCTTAAAATGCAGTTAATGTAGTTAGCTGATGACCCCAAATAACTGGAAATAACTAGTTTTGGCTAAAACAAGAGTAGACGTGCACATAAATATATTGCTACACACAGTCTGATCCTTTATGTGGGCCACATACATCTACAGGACAACAGCTGACTGCCAATCAGAATCAATGTTGAAAATCCCCTAACTTGCCAATTCAGATCTTGGCAAATCGAACATATCCACCTAGTCAGATATTGGCCCAGTCATCGGCAGATCTGGGTATTGATCCGATAGATGCCAATGAATAGGACCAGTGTAATTGGTGTGAAATAAACACACTGTTTAACTAGTTCATGCTTAAAGCCAGACACTGCCATTTTTCGAATGGCAGACACTGCAAAACAATTATTGTCCATCAAAACACAACTACATAGAGGAATCGCATGTGTTCATCTCAGTATTTTTTCCCCCCAAAATAAGGTGTTCTTCTGTACAGTCAAAAATCAAAAGTCTCTATTTAAAAAAAAAAAAAAAACCAACATAAAAAAACCCAACAAACATTTAATTGAGGTAGTTTTCTTTTCTCAGACACTACAACCCACTCCCAACAAGAGAAAAGGATAAATCTAAAAAGTACAAAAAAATGGTAACACTAACGATTTTCAACCCCTTCAATAACGGAAAAGGGTCCCTTCCATATAAAGGCGTTCAATTCTAAATCTGTAAACAGCAACAAAATGCAACAACTGCATTTATGTTTGTGCACCCGTGTTGAAGATAATACAATCAACTCTGTCAGGAAATAAATAGATTAGAAATTAGTTTTGTTTGTTTTTTTAAAAAAAAGCAAACTTTTTTTCACTCCCGTGAAGGGATTAGAAATTGTCTTTTTTCTATTTTTTTCTTCAACCGATGCAAAGCCGCCATCTTTGCAGCTGACTTCAAATCCTTTCTTCTTCTGACACTCACTCCTTGCTAGCGCTAGTTTTGCATGAGTGTAGAAATGCTTTAAAAAGCAGAGGTAGTTGCTCCAGGGGTACATTCACCAGCTTTCCTGGAAAAAGTAAAAGTGAGTTCAGTTTAGATGCTGTGTAAGTACAGTATAAGTTTAATTTCATACTGATTTGGGCTATACTCAAATCAGTATGAAAGGCTGTGGGAGAGCTCAGTAAGGCTGTGAAAAGGGAGTACACTGCTGGGATGCCAGTATATGTACCACTGATAATCCGGCAAAATCTGAAAATCCGGCACAGTGCTAGAACTAAGGCTGCCATAATATTAGTGGTGTACCCATACTGATATAATGTCAATATTGGAAATGTCCCCATTGTCATAACGTCAACATTTCCGTTAGGGTTTCCCTCCATTAATGCTGATGAAATATACAGTACAACACCCAATGCGGCTTATTAGTTAGTCACCGATGACGCAGGCACTTACCGGCAATGTAGCGGACTTCCGGCAGGCACATCATAAGGTCTGGGAATCGGTTGGGCTGGTGTGAATACCGGTACTCCGTAAAGTCCTGGCAAACGTACCAATACCTCTTATTCAACTGTTCCAGCTGGGAAACACTGCTAAGACCCTGGATATCTGTTGGAGAGAAATAATGAGTCTGTGCATAGACCTCACACACAGGGTCTGACATAACACTAGATAGAGGAAATGTATCCATCAGTCACTTTCAGTAAATCACCGCTAGGAATTAGGTCAAGTGTGATGAACAATTAGAGGATTCCAAAATGTAACGGCAAACAGTTGAGTTCTTGTAGAAAGTATCGAATATGATGTCAGCTGTAGCCCCTTACCTATTACGCCTCTGAACCAATGCAATTATTGAAGTGTACAGTTATGACCCAATCTTGCGTTGTTCAATCCGCACTTAGGGGGTCATTCAGACCTGATTGCCTGGCGGCGAATGTGCGGGGACCAGCGGTCAGGAAGATGCCGCCCTGCTTTAGTGAAATCCCGCCTTGTGAATTCATGTGCACTCATTGCAGGCTCAGAGACTTGCGATGAATACAGGCATTTCTGTTGCTGACGCCCCCCCCCCCCCCCAAAAAAAAAACACACACTTGAGACCTCCCAGTGTTTTTCCTCCTCTTTTTGGCACGCCTAGCATTCTTCTTGACACTCCCCCTTTTGATGTCCAGCTCTGGCGGTAGCAGTGCTGCAAAGTCACAGAGAAAATGGCATGGCAGATACTGTATTTACCCAGATTTGTGGCAAATAAATCACTGGGAAAATGGCCACTGCACCATTTTCCCGGAGACTTGCGAATGTGCTGAAGACTGGTACAGGTTACTAGCATTGACTAAATAAGCCTGCACATGAGCCCTCACTTCTGTACATATGCCACTGTATATCAATGTAATTTTGTCACATTTACTCTGGAACAAACCATCTAATCTGGAACAATCCATGTACTCTGGAACAAACCATCTAATCTGGAACAATCCATGTACTCTGGAACAAACCATCTAATCTGGAACAATCCATGTACTCTGGAACAAACCATCTAATCTGGAACAATCCATGTACTCTGGAACAAACCATCTAATCTGGAACAATCCTTTATTTCTTTGTAATCATAGGCTGGTGCCCACTTTAGTCTACAACTCGACGGGCATTCAAAATAGCGGAACTTCCCAACCACCATCACTGCCAATGTTCCCCCGCAACTCATGGAGGTGTGCAAGGGAATATGCAAAATTCAGTACTATCGTGTACCGCGTGTGCCGAACATACATAATAAGACTTAATATCTTCCAAACAATTTTAAAACGGTCACATGATAAGTATAAAACAGACTGCCCACAACAGGAAGTAAAAGGCAATAATAAGTGCAGCCAATCCCAGAGACCAAACAATGCGATCTAAGTAGTAGGCCTATAATTTGTTTAGTTAATGTGCGCTGTTACAGGTTGAGTATCCCTTACCCGAAATGCTCGGGACCACAAGCATTTTGGATAAGGTGCCCTGACGGTCCCCCCGATGTCCATGGCAGCATCCAGGATCCTCTTCAGCGGCATCTCCAGCCCCAGGGGTGCATTGCGCGAGCACGCTGGTGACATCACCGGCGCTTCCGCGCACTCGCGTAATGCACCCCTGGGATCGGAGATGCCGCTGAAGAAGCTCTTGAAGGTCACAGTGGACAATGGGGGATGAGGTAAGTATGAAAAAAGGGGCGGGGGGGACAAACCAAAAAAACATGGTTTTCAGAATATTATTTTTTTTTGGAATACTCGGATAAGGGAGAATCGACCTGCATTAGATTATTCAAATAAATTTTTTTGGCAATGTAAAATAAAAGCGATATTGATAAACTAAGAATGGTGTTTGCCCCATGGAATACTATAATACAGGCATGTCCAAACTGCGGCCCTCCAGCTGTTGTGAAACTACACATCCCAGCATGCCTTGCAATCATTTTAGCATTTCCTAATAGCAAATTGTGGCAAGGCATGATGGGACTTGTAGTTTCACAACATCTGGAGGGCCAAAGTTTGGACATGCCTGATTTAATAGTATAAAGGTGCCCATCCACTAGCAGGATTTGGGCCCGCTCCTGTCTACGCGGGTCCCGGCTACTGCTGCTTATGAGAAGGGACACTCGGAAAATGGCTTCCCCCATACAGCAGACCATTTTTAAGGTTGCTAGAGGATGCAACGGCCTCGGAGGTAACGGCTGCACGGGGGGCGGGTTTGTTTACCCTACCGGGGGGGTGCGATGCCAACATTTTCGGCAGGGGGGTGAAGATTTAATAGTTACGCCACTGTGCACGGTCCTGTGCGCATGGGATTGCACATTGGACCTGCTGCACCAAGGATCTATCAGATCCCGCAGCCATGACTGAGATCACATATGCTATATCGTATGCAAAAGGGCCGCATTCCATATATCGTATGCGATCCTGCCTCCCGGGAGATGCCTGGTAAGTTGGCGAGGTCAAGTCTTTGCTCAATGTACCCCACAGGTGCATGTGATCAGTAGATCCCTCTAGCAGGGTCGGCATCACCAGATAAAGCTGGAACAGCTGGTGATCGGTCACACAATCCTTATTCTGGTGGGAATAATCTGTCACTGCTGTCGCCTGTAACTGCATATGGTAAATGACGCGTGTTCTGTCCTTGGTGTCTGCATTAAACAGCTATTAAATTGCGATTCATAAAATAAAAAGTCACTACTTCCCTGCACATGAATCCTCCCCCAAATCCTCAATATTTATTACCGCAGCACCAGCTACTGTTAACCCCTCCTTCCCAAGCAGAGTGTGTGTTAAATCTAGGAGCCGGTGCCAGGAGCAGGCGGTAAGCAGGACTCACCTTGATTCAGGAAGTTAATCGCTTTCATGCACACATACTCTTCATTGCTCACTTTGAGCTGGCTGAATTTCCGATACAGGTAGATTAGCCTCTCCATCACCTCCATGCCGTCCTCACTGAATCTAAACATCGGAGCAAAATATATTCAGAACAACATTTATATGAGGCACAAAGTGGAAACAATCATTTAAGAGTAAACAGACCTTTAACATTTTCAGTTAGGGCTGGGCCGCAATCAGGGATAGGGCTGGGCCGCAATCAGGCATAGGTGCAATCAGGGATAGGGCTGGGCCGCAAACGGGGATAGGGCTGGGCCGCAATCGGGGATAGGGCTGGGCCGCAATCGGGGTTGGGTCTGGGCCGCAATCGGGGTTGGGGCTGGGCCGCAAACGGGGTTGGGGCTGGGCCGCAATCGGGGTTGGGGCTGGGCCGCAACCGGGGATGGGGCTGGGCCGCAACCGGGGTTGGGGCTGGGCCGCAACCGGGGTTGGGGCTGGGCCGCAACCGGGGTTGGGGCTGGGCCGCAACCGGGGTTGGGGCTGGGCCGCAACCGGGGATGGGGCTGGGCCGCAACCGGGGTTGGGCCGCAACCGGGGTTGGGGCTGGGCCGCAACCGGGGTTGGGGCTGGGCCGCAACCGGGGTTGGGGCTGGGCCGCAACCGGGGTTGGGGCTGGGCCGCAACCGGGGTTGGGGCTGGGCCGCAACCGGGGTTGGGGCTGGGCCGCAACCGGGGTTGGGGCTGGGCCGCAACCGGGGTTGGGGCTGGGCCGCAACCGGGGTTGGGGCTGGGCCGCAACCGGGGTTGGGGCTGGGCCGCAACCGGGGTTGGGGCTGGGCCGCAAACGGGGTTAGGGCTGGGCCGCAAACGGGGTTAGGGCTGGGCCGCCCAATCACGGTGGGGAGCTGGCCCGCAATCACGGTGGGGGGCTGGCCCGCAATCACGGTGGGGGGCTGGCCCGCAATCACGGTGGGGGGCTGGCCCGCAATCACTGTGGGGGGCTGGCCCGCAATCACAGTGGGGGGCTTGCCCGCAATCACAGTGGGGGGCTGGCCCGCAATTAGGGTGGGGGGCTGGCCCGCAATTAGGGTGGGGCTAGCCTGCAACTAGAGCCAGGGTTGGTGTTAGGCTAAAATATCAGTGTTGTCGATATTGTGTCATCTGTCACCTGTCTGAACATGTTGATATCATGAATACATTAGCAACTGCAAGTCTGATCCATTGCAAACTGTCCAACAAAATTGTCAAATTGCCCCAATCCATTACTAATGGACAACTTTAAGCCCCATACAAACTAGCCGATGCCGGCTCCAAGGTGAGCGACAGCAGGGGGCAGTGGGGGAAGCGATGGCCGTGCTCCCACTGCAGCACGTCCGTCGGTAATGCGGACCTTCCTTGTCCGGACATGCTGGGTGAGGGAGGGGGTCATTAACGACTCACGGGAGTATGCATCAATAACGACAGGGAGTGTACACACTAGGCAATATTGTACAATAGGGAAACACGGACCTTTAAAGTATGACATGATGTTGATTACTGCATCTAATACAAAGAAAAATGCATTTTATTGTGCAAATTTGTCAATTCTGAAAAATCGGAATGGTCACGACATCATCTTTTTAATAAAGAACGGGTAAAGGAATGTGGGTCAGGGTGTAGCTGCTAGAGGATGAAAGGGTCTGCGAGAATGTACCCCGATGTGGCCTCAGGTGGGAGTGAAGATGAACTAGACACCACAGTGTTCGGGAAATGCAGACTGAGAGCAGCGGCAGCTCCGCAGAGACAGCTGACATGCAAGCCTTCTAATTAGACAGATAGCAAGTGTTCCCTTGAACTGCTCACCTATTGGGGAATCTGGTACAATATATACGTATATATACACCAGCCGTACAATTTAAAATTGTATTCAGGATTCGGATATGTCGGACACCTATTGGAAGAAACCTTTTCTCGCCTTATTATCTGAAAATGATCATTCATAATGAACGTTTTTCTATACAATTTGCACAATGGGTAGACCTTGATTTTCCTGAATGAGAGAGAATCCTAAAGTTTCTATGACCACAGGAAAACATGATAGCAGTTAGGCGAATACCGCGTGGGTGCTTGCGCTTTTGTGCGCCCTGCGAGTTTTAGTTTTAAAGTCTCTGTAGAGCAAGTTGGCGCCTGTGAGACGGGAGGTTTTGCTTTTGATGCTCGTCTCATCCTCACTGCGCTCGCCATTCTTCCGGCACACTAGGGCATGCTGGGAGGTATGGATAATGTGGGATTGCCAGCACCTGTGGGGAGCTAGGTAACTGATAAGAAAGGTGTCACCACAGGTGATGGCAATCATACATTACCAGGGAAGCCCAGGAGCAGAGCATTGTGTCCTCTTGGAGAGGGGCATGCTGGGAGGTATGGATAATGTATGATTGCCAGCACCTGTGGTGAGCTAGGTAACTGATAAGAAAGGTGTCACCACAGGTGCTGGCAATCTTACATTACCAGGGAAGCCCAGGAACAGAGCATTGTGTCCTCCTGGAGAGGGGCATGCTGGGAGGTATGGATAATGTATGATTGCCAGCACCTGTGGGGAGCTAGGAGGTAACTGATAAGAAAGGTGTCACCACAGGTGATGGCAATCATACATTACCAGGGAAGCCCAGGAGCAGAGCATTGTGTCCTCTTGGAGAGGGGCATGCTGGGAGGTATGGATAATGTATGATTGCCAGCACCTGTGGTGAGCTAGGTAACTGATAAGAAAGGTGTCACCACAGGTGCTGGCAATCTTACATTACCAGGGAAGCCCAGGAACAGAGCATTGTGTCCTCCTGGAGAGGGGCATGCTGGGAGGTATGGATAATGTATGATTGCCAGCACCTGTGGGGAGCTAGGTAACTGATAAGAAAGGTGTCACCACAGGTGATGGCAATCATACATTACCAGGGATGCCCAGGAGCAGAGCATTGTGTCCTCCTGGAGAGGGGCATGCTGGGAGGTATGGATAATGTATGATTGCCAGCACCTGTGGGGAGCTGGGTAACTGATAAGAAAGGTGTCACCACAGGTGCTGGCAATCATACATTACCAGGGAAGCCCAGGAACAGAGCATTGTGTCCTCCTGGAGAGGGGCATGCTGGGAGGTATGGATAATGTATGATTGCCAGCACCTGTGGGGAGCTAGGTAACTGATAAGAAAGGTGTCACCACAGGTGATGGCAATCATACATTACCAGGGAAGCCCAGGAGCAGAACATTGTGTCCTCCTGGAGAGGGGCATGCTGGGAGGTATGGATAATGTATGATTGCCAGCACCTGTGGGGAGCTGGGTAACTGATAAGAAAGGTGTCACCACAGGTGCTGGCAATCATACATTACCAGGGAAGCCCAGGAGCAGAGCATTGTGTCCTCCTGGAGAGGGGCATGCTGGGAGGTATGGATAATGTAGGATTGCCAGCACCTGTGGTGAGCTAGGTAACTGATAAGAAAGGTGTCACCACAGGTGCTAGCAATCTTACATTACTAGGGAAGCCCAGAACCAGAGCATTGTGTCCTCCTGGAGAGGGGCATGCTGGGAGGTATGGATAATGTAGGATTGCCAGCACCTGTGGGGAGCTAGGTAACTGATAAGAAAGGTGTCACCACAGGTGCTGGCAATCATACATTACCAGGGAAGCCCAGGAACAGAGCATTGTGTCCTCCTGGAGAGGGGCATGCTGGGAGGTATGGATAATGTATGATTGCCAGCACCTGTGGGGAGCTAGGTAACTGATAAGAAAGGTGTCACCACAGGTGATGGCAATCATACATTACCAGGGAAGACCAGGAGCAGAGCATTGTGTCCTCCTGGAGAGGGGCATGCTGGGAGGTATGGATAATGTAGGATTGCCAGCACATGTGGGGAGCTAGGTAACTGATAAGAAAGGTGTCACCACAGGTGACGGCAATCATACATTACCAGGGAAGCCCAGGAACAGAGCATTGTGTCCTCCTGGAGAGGGGCATGCTGGGAGGTATGGATAATGTATGATTGCCAGCACCTGTGGGGAGCTAGGAGGTAACTGATAAGAAAGGTGTCACCACAGGTGCTGGCAATCCTACATTACCAGGGAAGTCCAGGAACAGAGCATTGTGTCCTCCTGGAGAGGGGCATGCTGGGAGGTATGATAATGTAGGATTGCCAGCACCTGTGGGGAGCTAGGTAACTGATAAGAAAGGTGTCACCACAGGTGACGGCAATCATACATTACCAGGGAAGCCCAGGAACAGAGCATTGTGTCCTCCTGGAGAGGGGCATGCTGGGAGGTATGGGTAATGTAGGATTGTCAGCACCTGTGGGGAGCTAGGTAACTGATAAGAAAGGTGTCACCACAGGTGATGGCAATCATACATTACCAGGGAAGCCCAGGAACAGAGCATTGTGTCCTCCTGGAGAGGGGCATGCTGGGAGGTATGGATAATGTATGATTGCCAGCACCTGTGGGGAGCTAGGAGGTAACTGATAAGAAAGGTGTCACCACAGGTGCTGGCAATCCTACATTACCAGGGAAGTCAGGGAACAGAGCATTGTGTCCTCCTGGAGAGGGGCATGCTGGGAGGTATGGATAATGTATGATTGCCAGCACCTGTGGGGAGCTAGGTAAGTGATAAGAAAGGTGTCACCACAGGTGCTGGCAATCATACATTACCAGGGAAGCCCAGGAACAGAGCATTGTGTCCTGCTGGAGAGGGGCATGCTGGGAGGTATGGATAATGTATGATTGCCAGCACCTGTGGGGAGCTAGGTAACTGATAAGAAAGGTGTCACCACAGGGGCTGGCAATCATACATTACCAGGGAAGTCCAGGAACAGAGCATTGTGTCCTCCTGGAGAGGGGCATGCTGGGAGGTATGGATAATGTATGATTGCCAGCACCTGTGGGGAGCTAGGTAACTGATAAGAAAGGTGTCACCACAGGTGCTGGCAATCATACATTACCAGGGAAACCCAGGAGCAGAGCATTGTGTCCTCCTGGAGAGGGGCATGCTGGGAGGTATGGATAATGTAGGATTGCCAGCACCTGTAGGGAGCTAGGTAAATGATAAGAAAGGTGTCACCACAGGTGCTGGCAATCCTACATTACCAGGGAAGTCAGGGAACAGAGCATTGTGTCCTCCTGGAGAGGGGCATGCTGGGAGGTATGGATAATGTAGGATTGCCATCACCTGTGGGGAGCTAGGTAACTGATAAGAAAGGTGACACCACAGGTGCTGGCAATCATACATTACCAGGGAAGCCCAGGAGCAGAGCATTGTGTCCTCCTGGAGAGGGGCATGCTGGGAGGTATGGATAATGTATGATTGCCAGCACCTGTGGGGAGCAGGGTAACTGATAAGAAAGGTGTCACCACAGGTGCTGACAATCATACATTACCAGGGAAGCCCAGGAACAGAGCATTGTGTCCTCCTGGAGAGGGGCATGCTGGGAGGTATGGATAATCTATGATTGCCAGCACCTGTGAGGAGCTAGGTAACTGATAAGAAAGGTGTCACCACAGGTGCTGGCAATCTTACATTACCAGGGAAGCCCAGGAACAGAGCATTTTCTCCCTGAAGGAGAGGGTCAGGTAGGCAATAATGACCTCACCCATGTCGACCTCCAGTCATAGTGACCGTATCCCCTCAGCATATCTCCCTGTGTGTAGGGAGCTAACGTGTGCGTATTACAGTGTGCAGTATTTAATAAATCACGGCTTCCTCAGCCAGCACAGTAATAGCGAAGTGTTGAAATCCCGGTAACAAGGCTGCACATTCTCTGAGACACAGCAGGTGCGTAGATTGCAGCTCCCAGGTGTAGGTATCCCACGCTGAGGGCTGCCCCCATAACGACCTTTATCTGCGAAACTACGGAGAATTCTTTTAATACCAAACGCCAGTGTATATTGTCCCTCCCTTTCCCTTCATTTCCATGCAAAAATGTGGATTTTATTTCAGAAATAGAAGTATTTCTGTTTACACTGCAATGATTCAATCACTGATCCCCGTTTTGCAAATGACATAGAAATCACATGGGATATGAGAAGTATCTCTGCTCAGCTAATCCAGCAGTGTAGGTTCCAGCTGCTCTATCATTGGACGCCTCATAGGAAAACCCACAATCTGCACATTTATAGGAAAGAGCAGCAAGTTTATATACAGTAATAGGAGTGTCGGGAAAACCGGTTCTAGACTCTAGAGTAGAAGGGATATCGTCATTTGGTCTACATGCTGGTCCATAAGCATTGGGTCAACACCATTAGGTCGACATGGCGTTAGGTCGACAGTCAAAAGGTCGACATGGGGTTTTTGACTGTTTCAGCGGAGCCGCCATTGTGCCGACAGAGCGGCCGATTCAGGTAAGGACATACAGTTACAGCAGTTCGATGAGTCCTCCTGATGTCACATCTGGACGGACATTCGAATTTGCATTCCCTGCAGCCAGTGTGGACTTCCCATACACACAGCCAGATGTACCAATATATCTTCAGAGATACCAGCCATCACAGCCGACGTGATATGTATGTGAACACCGTCGTTACATATCGGGTGTACAATCCTGGCGACCAGCTCGCGATATACTTCCCGATGTGTACCCGGGTTTACTCTCGCTGCGAGACGCTATGGACCCCTGTGTGTGTAGCCGGCAGAGAGTGACTGTAGCCTGTGTTCTAGCTGGTAGCTGGTGACAATGGCCCAAAGTCTCAAAGGGGTGTCGATCATTTGGTCTACTGTGCGTTCTAGGCTGTACTAGCTGCCAATACAGCCACGTCCGTGGGTCCCCACTGCAGCGTGAACAGATAACCATGCTCATGAGCACAGCATCTATTCCTGTTCAACAGGGAGCTTGGGGAAGCGCAGCACCTCCATAGGTGCCCGGTACACCCCCAACAGTTACATCGGCGGGCAAGCCCACCCACATCAGTGACGCATGCAGGCCCGGTGTGCCGAGTTCAAGCTGCCCTCTTTCCCCCTCCGCCCTGCCGGGATCCTGGAGGGATCACTTATACCGACAGTGTATAGGACGACAGTCAATAGATCGACCATTATTGGTCTACCGGCAAAAGGTCTACACAGAAAAAATGCTGACATGGTGAAAGGGTCAACACAAGCAAAATGTTCAAAAGGTAAAAGTTAGACTAAAAAGTTTTTGTTGTCTATGTCGGCAGATGTTGACATGGCCCCCGTATGAGTGTCCCATGTGCGCTCGCCATACGCCATACTCTCTATCTGTGCCCACTGAGATGGTAAAGTAAGAACAAGACGGTTTTAAAATAAATATCATGAAAAATCCAGGTCACCATTTACACATCAACAGTTGGCTTGTGTCGACCTTTTGACCTAATGCATGTTGACCTTTTTATGTGTCAACCTATTGTGTGTTAATCAATAGCGGTCATCTAATATTTATTTTTTAAGTGTCTTACACAGCGCAGCAGGTTCCGCTGCTTTTTATATCAACAAAGCAATCACGGTGTCCAGTCTAAAGGTATATGTGAATCTGATGCGTTTTGTTGATTGCCAGTTGTTGTGGTTTCCGGGTTGGTCTAGTGTAGGGTATATACCAGAACGATCACGATCGTGAAACTATCGATTGATGGCCGCACTATCTGTTGGAGCGCCCGACCTGCATATGATCCGATCACAATCTGATCACGATCTGTGCCCAGTTAAAGGAAATTGACGGGATTGAGGCCTAATCACTCTGGTGGGCACCCAGCATATACACTAGTATTTTGTGCGGTGTAGCGTCCTAGGTTTGTGTTCTCTAAATGAACTTAAGTATCTGCATTTCGTGTAACCCAGCGGGGACTTTGTTTCATTGTAAGCCCACAACTGACCGGAATCAACAAATCATAGCATTAGATAACGGTTTCCTTTCTGGAGTGGGAGGACACAGCAATGTGAACCTTTCCTGCAGCCAGGCTGCTCAGCGGTGCCACCAGCAAATGAAGGTGTTCTGCATGAATTCCGAGGCGTAGGAGTAGCCGAGGGGCCACTAATAACGAGGTGCAGATAACTGGTGGGTGTACAAGCTCGTTAGTGGCGCTCTGGAGCTGGCCAGAGGCTGGTGCAGCTGTGCGTGAACACACAACTAGCCTTAAATCACACTGTAATCTGGCGCCCCGATAAGAGGCTGATTATGGAAAACACACATCGTAAATCACTTTCCATATTACATACCCTGAAACGCAGATAAGAGTAGATTTAGTGACAGACTTGTATCACAAAGACCCCAGGCTAATTTCTGCTAACTAATAGTTTAATGGTCAGGGATCACGGCTGTAAAATTATTTTACATTAATGTGATATTTGAACTTGGGTGACGCGGTTGAGGTAACACGGAGGGTAATGTGGCACGGCTGTTGTAACCACACCGATAGAAACACTTCTGACATCTGCACACACAGAAGAAGCAAATTATATACGCCAGCAAGACATACGCTATTGCTGCAGTCGTGTTAACGGTACTTGTGTATTATCTGGGCGCCCGATTTTTTTACTCGTAGGGCATTGTACAACCAAAAATCGGTCGCCTCGCATGCGATCATATCACATGCAATGCGACGCGATTGGACCTGATTTTTCATTGTACAGGCACCCAGATGTCTGATTCCTATGTTAAATGCCCCCCCCCAGACCCGATTTTATATAGTGTGGTGAGCGCAGCGAGCCACCGAGCCCGAAGCATGGTGAGGGGACGCGGATTACTTCACATATATTCCGCGTCATCCTCGCTGCGCTCGCCACGCTTCGGGCTCGGTGGCTCGCCACACTATATAAAATCAACTCCACGCCGACGTGGATAGTGGGGGTATGAAAAGGTCGGAGGATGCGTACCGCCGCCGCTCGCCACGCTTCGGGTTGTGGGGTGGCGTTAACAATGGGGGGGCATTTAACATACTGATTACCAATCAGGGTGGGTATACAGTTAAAAATCGCCTTAATTAGTGGCATGCGATGCGATATATCGGGCGCCAGGATAATACACAAGTACTGTGCTAACTTCTATTCGCGGCGCTCCAGGTCTGGAGCATCTTAGGTACACTACCAATAGACAAAACCACTTCACCAGACTGCGATGATCCATTTAATATGCAGCACTTGTATATCTGCATGCAAATGAGTCTAAAGGGGGCCATACACCTGAATGATGTCTGGCCGATCAGTACAATTTCAATGGGCCGTGCGAGGGATCGTGTGCACATCCTGAGTAGTGTCATTACGATGCAGGGTCCCGCGGGTCGAGAGGTCGGTCCCCAGATCATACGCGCTGCATGTACGATCTGTCCGCTTTCATTGTGATTGCAAGCAGATCGCATGTGCTTTCAGAGCACATACGAACGCTAGTCCGATTGCTCTTACGCCCTGCATTCAGGGCCGGCGCCACCACTAGGCAGCTTTAGGCATGAGGAGAGCAAGAAGAAAGCAGCTGGGACTGGAGCAGGTGAGTGAGCCATACCCCCACCCCTGGATAGCCCCCGCACTCCACTGACCCACCTGGAGCCCGGCCGGAGCTGCGGATGTTATAGCTGCATCTGTAACCGGCAACATCCCCCCCCCCCCAAGCAAAGTGGCGGCCGCATCTGTAACCGCCGCTCTGTAACCGCTGCTCCCTCAACTACCCCCTGAGCCCCCCCCCCCCACCCGGGAAGTAATGCCACTGACCCCCCTGGAGCCCAGATCACTGCATCTGTAACCGGCGGCATGTTGCATCATCTCCGGCAACATTCCTCTTCCCCCCTGGAGCGAAGTGGCGGCCGCGGTGGAGAGGGTGAGCGCCGGCAGGCCCCCCCGCCTAGGGCGCTCCGGTGCATTGCACCGGCCCTGCCTGCATTCGATAAGGTTGTATTCAGGGCGTTCTGATGTGTGGCCAGTTTGAGTCTGCCAACCCAGCTGTGGCTTGTGGCTGTGTGCAGATTTTTTATGACACGTTCCAATGTGCTTTTATACACATATCTGGGTGTGACTGAGACTAAGGGCAGTATTCAATGCTCCCATTTTGCTTTTTTTTCCGCCGAGGTTGCTTTTTTGGGGGCGAGAAGGCCAGTCCTCTCTCCAAAAATGTTCCTCGCCCTATTCTATGCTCCCGGTTCCTCAAAAATAAACAGAGACCTTTGCCCTGTTCACTTGGTCATCGCCATTGTTCGCTGTTGCTTTCCTATGGGACATTTTGTGTACCTCGCCATTTGTGTACCTCGCCATTTGTGTGCCTCGCCATTTGTGTACCTCGCTGCTTGTTTTTTTGTTGTTGTTGTCGGCTCGCCTCTCCATATTGCTCTCGGCATCTTTTTTAGGTGAACTGAACGTACGTACTTATAAAATAATTGTATTGTCTTTTTAGTGTCTACAAGTCTATTTTTTTATTATTTGAAGGATCTACAGTATATTATTTTTTTTCATTAGAAGCGCCACATGAATATATTTTTATTTTTTGTGATTCCTCCCCCCCCCCCCCCATGATGCATTTTTTTCTCACTGTATATTGTACCCATGATTCACCTCGTCTTCCTCACTCATTCGTTTGGACTTTGAGGGGATACCCACCTTTTCACACATCGGCTGCTTTGGAATAGTTTTTTTAGGCTAATTTGCATTTTTCTGCATATCTCTACAATATTTGAACACTGTCTACAAATGGAGCGAATAAAACCTTGTACGCCGCATTGGTCCAGGCTCGCCATCAGGAGCGGTGAGCAGCTGACACGTTGAATAGGGTGAGCAGGAGGCACGGCGAGGGGTAGAAAAAATGCAGAATGCACCGCGAGCGAAAAATGGAGACCGCTGTGCCGCGCTCGCCGGAGCATCGAATACTGCCCTAAGTGTCACATATCAATCAGTGCAGTCTCTTGAGGCAATGTGTTCTGTGCTGCATGGAGTATTGAGACTAGCTGAACGAGCGCACGTGTATTCATTGTACAAGTGACTATCACTGGGTTGGGATCATTTTGTCTACAGCATTATGGTCGACAGTCATTAGGTCGACATGGGAAAAGGTGGACATGGTTCTAGTTTGAAAGGTCATTAGTTCAACAGGTAATTAGTTCGACAATGACTAGGTTGATAGTCTAAAGGGGGTTTTCACTGGTTTTTTTACCTGAATGTCAACACAGTTGACATGGACACAGTTTCAAGTGCACAGCATCCCGGCTACGCTTGGCACACTATTTTATTCTCCCACCATGCCCTAGTTCAGGGCTGGGCAATTGCGGCCCTCCAGATGTTAGTGAACTACACATCCCAGGATGCTTTGCATTAGTTTTGCTATGTGGCCATGCTGAAACTGATGCAAGGCATGCTGGGATGTGTAGTTCATCAACATCTGGAGGGCCGCAATTGCCCAGCCCTGCCCTAGTTGATAGTAGGGCATGAAATACTGCCTGTCGGCACATGTCGGCTCAAAAAACAGTGAAAAACCCCATGTCGACCTTTTGACTGTCAACCTAGAAATTGTCGAACTTATGACCGTTCGAACTAATGACCTTTCGACCTAGAACCATGTCAACCTTTTCCCGTGTCGACCTTTTCCTATGTCGACCTAATGGTGTCGACCATGATGCTGTAGACCAAATTATGGCGTGGAGCAACTGATTCCACACAAGTCTGTAACAGTTTCAGAATCATTCATTTACCACATCAGCCCCTTTGGGGGTGGATGATACATGTCCTGTAGAACAAAGAAATAGAAAATATATACAGTACACCAATTCAAATTATTCATTCTGAAAATAGAAAGTCATTGGATCTGACCTATGCAGTTCATCCTCGGAAGGCGAATACTTGGAGGTCACGTCGGCTAGATCCCCAAAGATCTGCTTGCTGTACGTATTCAGCGAGGACAGCAGTATCAGCTCCTGCCACGTAGTACTCAGCAGGCAAGTGTAATCTTTAATAGAAAGATCGCAGAAAAACGGCAACTTCTTCACCCACGTGATCTGCCGGAACAGCAGCTCGTCGGCAAGCCGGCACAGAAGGGCGAACAGCTCTGACTGAGTAACCTTGTACCTGTGGGAATTTGGGGAAAGGTTCAGATTACGAAAAATGTCTCAAAAAAGCTCATTTCAATAGTTTTAAAAAGACTAGACAGCAACTTCCCCAGATTCTACCCCTCTGCACGGCATTGCGTTACAGGTCTGTAACAGTGACATATCGATTTGTGTGATCATTACGGATTCTCCTAAGTCCAGTGGATAATGCAGCATCTTTTAAGAACGTAACCTTTATGCCCTGGCAGTTTTCCACCTGGGATGGTACTCTGGGATAATAGCGCACCTTATTGGCTGTCACCAAGAAAATGACACATTTAGCATCAGAATAAACATTAGATCATTACATCAGAATCCCTGGCATCCCTAAAACCAGTATATACAGCAGCAAGTAGCTAGGCAGCATTAAAAAGGCTCCAGCAGAACGATAAGTTATAGTGCATTTATTAGTGATGTTTTGGAGAATGTACCACCTGCCTTGAGGATGAGGATACGTTCCCCGAAATGTTACTAATAAATGCACTAGCAATTTTTGTTCTGCTGGAGCCTTTTTAATTTATATTATCTATATGTGTCTAGTGCCTGTGAGACTTCAAAACACTGCCATCTGCTGGCAGAGAGTGAAACTACATCTCTTTACTCTTTAATACGCTTCGAGCAGGCTTACTCATATATATATATATATATATATATATATATATATATATATATATATATATATATACTTAACATCGGCACTCACCTTTCCTAGTTTTGGGGTGCCCTATGGCTTGTGACCACATTGTTTAAACAGACATTGTAGGGGCTCTGCACACACTAAATTAACTGATAATAAATAGTAGAGATTTGGTTCATGAATTGATCAATGCATTTAAGCCTGCAGCCCCCTTCAAGGGACCCCACTTTTCTGCAGGTTAGGACACACACACACACACACACACACACACAGACTGTATGTATATATATATATATATATATATATATATATATATATATACACACACACACACACACATACAGACTGTATGTATATATATATATATATATATATATATATATATATACACATACACACACACACACACAGACTGTATATATATATATATTTATTATTTATTAACAGTTTCTTATATAGCGCATACATATTCCGCAGCGCTTTACAGAGCATAGTTATTAGCAAAAACATTATGAATTACAGCACAAGACAGTTTAGGACAAGTACATGGTAAATATGGATAGTTGCACCAGGGGACAGGACACTGAAGCAGTCATCAGGGTGGCAGAGGTTTATATATTCTAAGAAAGGCACATGAGGAGAGAGGGCCCTGCTCGTGAGAGCTTACATTCTAAAAAGGGAGGGTTAGACAGACAGGGGTGACACAGAAGGGAAAGAGGTGAGCATAAACAGGTTAGTATGAGAGATGGTCGGGTTTTATGCAGGAGGGTGGGAAGAGGTCAGAATATATATGTATATATATATATATATATACACATATACACACACACACCAGACACACTCTTTATATAGAGTGTGTGTCTCCTTTATGTTTCATGTTTCCTTTTAAACAAAACACAACACCTTCGGATCCACGTTCTAGACCTTACTCTTTACTGTCTCTAGCGCCACCATGTGGGCGAATTGTATTAGATCAAATGTAACGGTTTTGTGTTGTGTTACATTATATGAAAATGTTCATCCTGTCTCATATCCATTTGGCGCACTACGATTTGTTATAGCAGCTTTGTAATGTTTATGTAGTCAGTTTCTATAGAGGGATTTGTTCTATAGCTGTATAATTTACAATTATACAAGGACTAATGCATCAATGAGATAGGACACCATTAAGGTGCCATTTTTATGCTGCTTTTTCACACACATTAACAGAACAGGTCTTTCTGTTATAGGAAGGTATTTATGAAAATTCTCTTTATTATTTTTTTTGCTCTTTTTGGCAAACAATCCTCAGCGATTCTGCTGGCAGCGTAAAGGCGTACTTTGTCGCTTCTACAGTTATTCCGGCACATAAGAGGACCAGGATCTTGTTCTGTTATTTATTTAACTTTGTCCTTCAGAAGAAAGTGCAATCATATTAATAGTAGATGGGTATCCCCCTTTCTCAAGGCACAGGACCTGCAACATCCTACTTCCCATAGCTAACAGCACTCAGTGAGATTAGTGCCTCTCATATAACAGTCTTGTAAAAGCGGTCATGGAAAACATTTCTCAAAGTCTATGGCACACTTACCCATCTTCAATAAGCATTGGGGTGTTGAGAGGTTCCATATCCTCTGCGGCTAACAGCTGGTTAATGAGCGTGTGAGACTGAGGATCCAGGCTTCGTGTTTGGGACGGGATCAGAGCCGAATGAGCAGTGTAGCTAAAAAGATGAGGTAGATACTGATAGTGCGTGGGGCCGGGAGTTCCCAAATACTGGTCCCGTAGAGAACTGAATCCATTTAGTTCTATGGATCTACTGAAAGAGAAAAGAAAGAGTATTGACAATGCCGTCAGCCAAAAGAAGGAAAATATGCTGTGTCCGTCTTCTAATTATACCCCTTTCACACCAGCCAAAATTCCTGGGTTGGCCCCGAGAACAACCCAGTGACTAGCGCTGGTGTGCAAGGTTCCGGAAAAGTTGCTGGGATTTCAACCCTGCTAGCTGGCAGGGTTTCTCCCGCAACCAGCCCAGGTTATTGGCTGGTTTGAAAGGTACTTACCCGGGTCCGGGCGGTGGGAAGCGGGGTCCAGACTGTGGGGATCCGGGCAGTGGCGGCTGGGCGCTTGTTTTGCTATTTGCCGGGGAGTGGGGTGGGAAGCACTGGATTTGAAAACATACTGAAAAGACTGGCCGGACGCTCTCAGCCAATCAGCGTCTGGCCAGTCTTTTCAATATGCTTTCAAATCCAGCACTTCCTGCCCCGCTGCCCGGCAAACAGCGCTACAAGTGCCCAGCCACCGCTACCCGGATCTCCGCAGTCTGGACCCCGCTGCACCCTCACATCAGAAAATGCAGGGACCATTTTCCCTGGTACGTGCCTGCATTTTCTGGTGTGAAAGGGGTTCATATTATCTTTTATTTGTGAAGCCAGGAAAGCAGGGTCTATATACCTGGAGGAAGGGGTGGACACGGGGGAAGGCTGGTTGCTCTCGGAAACTCCGTTGACTGGCGAGCTGTGGTCACTGTCTCCGTTGTTACTCCATGAAGTGTTGGCTTCTTCTTCAAACTCTTGACCAGACATTATTCTTTCAATCTCCTCATCCGAAATCTAAAAAGAGTAAAAAAAGAAAAAGATAAATCATTTACAGAACAAAAATAAATTATAATAAGCTTCAACTGAAAACAAAAACTCCAAAAAACTAAATAAAAAAAAAACATAAATAAATTTGTAGTTTCACCCATATTTAAAAGCACATAATGTGTTATATAGGGCAGGTGGGTGGCAGAGATGGCTGCCCAGTAGGTCTTGCAGCTTTCTTAGCTTAAGTAACAATGATATCATGCATACATTTTTTTTTTAAATGGTGTAAAACATTTCCTTCCAGCTATTACGGTATAAAAATATTCCAAAACTTGGAAAAATAGGAAATCCAAAATACTTCCAAGCATTCCAGATATGGGAGACTCAAGCTTGTATAGATTTTTCTCTCACGGAGATAAAGCAAGTTCCATTTTTGGAAAATGTTTGGAAATGGGTATCACAGTGTCTAGCATTGCTGCCTCCACGCACTGGTGTCTTGGATTCGATTCGCACAGTCTGTGTGGAATGTGTATGTTCTGTCCTCGTTTGCGTGGTTATTTTCTGTGTCGCTACGGTTTCCTTCCACAATGTCCAAAATTTTAGTGGTAGGTTCGCTGGCTTCTGACAGAATTGGAACCTAGTGCGTGCTTGTACTGTATGGGCCTGTCTTGTGTCACCATGTAACTGCTCTCTCAATGTTTGGGATATATCCAAACGCCAATATAATATCGCTCCACTTCCTAGTCCCTTATTCCTGTTGTTCTATAACCTAATTTTCAACCGGATGGTCATACAACTACATTTGCAGAACGGTGGAATTCATTTTTAAATGATTTAACAACGACCTCGTTCTTTATTCTTTGATATTGACACCAAACATTTGATTCCCCAACATTTTTCACTCTTCTATGCTATATTTTTTTAAATTATATTAGAATAATAAATGATATAATATATAATTAATATAGAAAATGTAGATGATACTTCATAATCTTCATATCTGATTGACCTTCAGGACTATTCATTGTTTATCTGTACAGCAAACAATTTACTTAATTGTCCACTTTGTTATATGATGTGATATTATTGTTGTAGGTCATCTTAGAAATGTTTCACATCTTATTAATAAATAATGTTTAAAATAAAATAATTATAATAATAATAATAATCGGAATAAATCTGTTTAAAATGATTTTGGTGTGAAATTATGGTACTTGTGTAGTTTCACGGCGCCAGCATGGCGCCGTGCTACTTCCGGTTTGTACGCTTGGCAAACTATCTAAAATAAACTAACTTAGCTCCATGCCAACATGGATAGTTCATACCCCCACTATCCATGTTGGCATGGAGTTGATTTTAGATAGCGTACCGAAATTATTTACACAATTAAAAATCAAGTATACGATCCCACAGTTATGCAGTATACCCCTTTAACACCAAAATCCCTGGTTGGACCCTGGTCTTTGAACACGGGAGTTTCCAGGGTTGGACCCAGCTTCATACCCCATTTACACAGCACTGTGACCCAGGTCGGACCCAGGTCTGCGCTGTTTACACTAAACCTGGGTCAGCACTGCTTTTCCCTATGGATGACATTAAAAATGTCTATTTTAGGACCGATAAACTGCGATCTAACCTTCCCTCAATGATGTCAAATAAAAATTAAAAGACATGACAAGTTAGCATTGAAAAATGTTGGTTTGTTTATTTTGTAAAATATTTTTCAAAAAGTTTTATTCAGTGCTCAAGCCTACATAGCGGTATAAAAGTGCAGCATCACCCATGTGCTCTCCCCAGCCCCTTCCCCTGCAGCAGCAGACCGAATCTCCCATGTGCTCCTCCAGTCCCCTCCCCCCCAAACAAAATAATATAAATAATACTGCATCCAATTAGGATTTGTGTGCCCGTATCCTTTCTGGCTGCTGTCTTTTGCCACTGCAGCGCACTGTGGAAAGGCGTCCAGCACTTCTGGTATCCTTTCAGCACTACCCGGATGTCCCAACCTGGGTTGGGACCATTTACACCGCCCACGACCCAGGTCCAACCAGTGTTCAACCCTGGTCAGGACCTGGGTAGGAGACCAGTGTTACTGGACCTGGGTTGGCCCCTTTTACACCAAAGCTGACCTGGGTCCAACCTGGGTTATTCCTTGGTGTAAAAGAGGTATAAATAATCTATATCTTAATATGTTTTGCTTGCAAGAACCTACAATGTTATCTTGTGTTTCCCATCTACTACAGTTTTGACTAAATGATATGGATTTGTTTGGTGAAGCCATATTATATGATGCAGTCATGTCATTTTACAAGTGTGAATATTTTCCAGCAAGAAATTTTTTTTTTTAAATATATATATATAATAGCACAGTGTGCTCGGGACCGCTCTCTTATAGCTTTTTTATATGGGATACAAACTATTATCAACTGTGATGAATTTTCTAGATATTTATTTATAAGGTACGCTCCCTGTTGTCGTTGAAAATAATGGTTTAAATATATATATTTACTTTTCTAGAAATGTACAATTATATATTAGTAATAATAGGCACTGTCCCAAATCAGAACCTGGGGAGTAGAAGTGAGAGGAAGGGGCGACAAAGTACCTGCAAAGTACAGCAGTAAAAGTTTACTAAGGTGAAGAACAGCAATGACTGCTCCGAAAGAAGTAATACTTGTAAAGTAAAATAGATCAACATCTACAGGGCGCACGTGGGCTGCAGGGTGAGCGCACGTGGGCTGCAGGGTGAGCGCACGTGGGCTACAAGGCACTCCTTTACAAAACATTTCAGCATATTCATTTTCTGAATGGATCACTGCTCTCTGGGTCTCACCTGTACAGGGCCAATGCTTTTGTTTCTTCCTCCTGGCATCCCATCCTCTCTGATTGCTGGGGAAAGAGTAAAGATTATTTAAACCTTCTAGAAGATCATAGATAGAATCTGGTTGCTTTGGTCAACATCCCATCTTCAATAGAACTCTCATCTTAGTAAATTTACCCCTATGTGTGCACTGCAGGTGGGGCAGATGTACCAGGTGCAGAGAGTTACATTTGGGTGGGGTGTGTTCAAACTGAAATCTAAACTGCAGAGAAAAAAAATAAAGCAGTCAGTATTTACCCTGCACAAAACAAAATAACTCACCCAAATCTAACTCTCTCTGCACATGTTACATCTGCCCCACCTGCAGTGCAGCATTGTTTTGTCCATTTGAGAAAGATTTTGCTTTTGGGATCAAGTCTGAATCAGGCCCAATTTCATGTGAGTCGTTAGCGACACCCTTTGCTGTCTGTACATGCAGCTCAATCTGCGAGAACTCCTGAGCAACAGACGTCGTATCATCTGCAGAATTGTCGCGTGCGCACCGGCATTACTAATATGTAATAAAGAAAGCTCACCAGATGTCTAGGAGTTTTTACTTTGGATATGAAGGTTTTATATTCTCCCCGTACTTGAGTGGGTTTCCTCCGGGTACTCCGGTTTCCTCCCACAATCCAAAAATATACTGGTAGGTTAATTGGCTTTCAACAAATTACCCCTAGAATGTCTGTGTGTGTGCGTGTACACGTGGTAGGGAATATAGATTGTAAGCTCCACTGTGGCAGGGACTGATGTGACTGTTCAAATATTCTCTGTACAGCACTGCAGAATATGTGTGCGCTATATAAGAAACTGTTAAATAATAAATATTAATACAACACAATGACCCTTATTATGTGCACCAATGGCTTTTAACCAGTTTAACAAACACATACTGTATAGATACAAGAAAGGACATCTAAATGATTATAGATATTTAAATGTACTACATATTATAGGAGAGTCGCGCAGAAAATAAGAACAATATGTAATTTCCCTGCTGGGACCAATACACATCTCCTTGAAATGCTCTGAAAAAGATTTCAAAACTCAGATGTTGTATACATTTAGCAAATCATTGAATATACCTTAAATTAGTTTAAAAAATAAACTTACATAGTTTGATGCACTATATCGATACTCCACTTTTATTTACAAATATAAATAGGACAACCACTGAGAGATGAGGAATTCTGCAAACACTAGGCATATTTTAACACTAAACCAAAGCATAAATGTATAACAAATCTCAGTGTAGTAAAAAAGGAACTGCAGATTTCATTAATTGCCACAAGGTGGCGCTGGTTTACCAAGTTATACTGTATGTAGGATGCATTCCAATAAATTGAGCCTTGATTTTACATTTCACATGCGAGAGATTTGGTAAGAAATCTCCATTTTTTTTAAAAGCGGCAATCATTTACACTGCAAAATGAAACTGGTATTGCAGTGTAAATGATTGCCGCTTTAAAAAAACCTGGAGATTTCTTACCAAACCTCTCATCCTATTAAATTTCACCCAAAATGTTAATCTCCTTCTATGACCTAGTGTGACTATCTACTCTGTACTAACACCTCCAAGACAACCTACACTGTATGTGACATTTATGAGGCAGACATATTGTGCTTTGAAATGCGGTGTCACTGCTGTAACAGCTTCCTGCCTTTTGACCTTGAGTACAGTATAAAAAAAGGTGGATACAGTAGAGAGAGGGGAGGGGGGGGGGGCGTTCTTGTTGCTCCTGACATCCCACATCACACGTTCTCAGATAGAAAAACAAGAAATACAACAGTATTTGCTTAAATCCTCCCCCCCCAAACTTTCCAGGGGGTTTAGGACTCGTAAAAAACACATTCTTAAATAAACGCAGACCGTGCCAAGTCATTCGGTGGTGAATTGGTAAACTTGTAAAACTGTAAAATATCAACTGCGGTCGTTTTTCCAACGCATCTGTAATCAGTAGAGTTCTACATCTGTACCTCTGACATAAGGGGAACATTTCCTAAAGCTTAAAGAGGTGATCAGATACTGTCTATCATGTTATTTTGCAACAGAGAAATGCTGGAAGTAATTTGGTTGCTACGGGCAACAGCCCCTATTTACATCTTTAGAAATTTGAGTAAAATGTTCTTTTAAAGCGTGTAAAAAAAAAAAATGCTTTTAGGATAATTCAACCCAACATGTCCGTGTCGACCTTAAGCTTGTGTCTGTTGAATATTCTTAGGTGCGACCTAGTGACTGATTTCCTAGACAATGTCTACCCAGGGACAGCATAACCCCCAACCGGCTTCACGCACAGTCGCAAGACCTCAATGTGCACCCAACAGTCATCACTCACAAGTCCTCAATGATGTGCACCATACAGGCATCACTCACAATCACAAGTCCTCAAAGTGCACCCAACAGGTATCGCCCACATTCACAAGTCCGACAAAGCGCTGAAGTTTTGGGGGTCGTTTTGTAAAAAGATGGGTGTCAAGCAAAAATAAATCTTCGTTTGGTTTTAAAAAAGTGTCATCTGTCCGGTAATCCTTCAATAGACGGCTACTAAGGAATGTGTTTCCTTTATTTTGCACCCAGGGATGTAAATACCCTCGAACGGGTATTCATTTAGGGACAATAATAAAATAAAAAGAGGAACATTCCAGTGGTGATTTGATTATTTCAGCCAGGACACACTGGAAGCCCTCTGATTACCCAGAGCCGAGTGTGTCCAAACAGGTCCTTCTGGTGCCCAGTCTTTGTTTGGTATCTGATTTCTTCCCAGAAACACGTTTATCTCCTGCCTTGCCCTGGAGCGCTGAGGGATTTTGATTTCAAACAGAAAATTGGTCTCAACACAGAGAGTCATTGTACGCTCAGACCACCGGCACTCGCAGAGGTGAAAGCAGCCGTTTGCTCTGCTCAAATATGCGTTTTGTTCCCATAAACCTTACAAATAAGATTGAACTTTAAAAGCCGTACAAAGAAACAAGCGCTGGACACTGAAATACCGGTACATGCATTCCTCCAGCAATGTTCATTTACAGACAAAATAATATTACACGAGAAGTGGGACAAATTAGCTTATGGGTTCTGGTAAGTGAATACCCTTTTGTGATTATTATTCGGAAAGACATTAAGGGTCAGATAAAACAATTATTAATGGCGATAGCTTATAATGCGCATTTATATTTTCTTTATTATATATTATTATCAGCCTTATTTCCTTTTTTTTGAGTATAGTTTCCCATATATCCACCTCTGTATTACTTTTAGTTCTAGTCCTGCTTTCTGCAATGTCCCAGTTTAGCAGACTAGGGTTGCAGCGCTAGAGACTAATACCCCTTTCCCACCGGCAATTAAATGCCGGGTCATTTTGCCGGGTGCAGACGGACCCCATTCACACCACCTGCAAATTACTAGGTTAAAGCTTTACAAACCTCTTAAATCCCTTCACTTCAACCCTAGTCAAGAGCAGGGTCGGAGTGCCGGGATTTAAGACCCACGTTGACCCTTTCACACCACCGACAAAACCCGGGTTCTTCAGCAAATGACTGGGTTGAAAAGCTTTAACCCGGTAATTTGCGGGTGGTGTGAAAGGGGTATAAAGGGGCCTACGCACGAGAAGTTTGCTCAGCACACAGCGATGTGTGCTGAGCGATCTGTCAGGGCCAGGGTACTCTGGTGAGAACACTGGCCCTGCCCGGCAATGTAATAGATTTAGGGATATTAATCGCCGGGCATCGCTATCACCCCTACGATGGCCCAGTGTGTTGGCTCCAATACATGCGTCATATACATACAGACCTTTTCCTTCTTTACGGTGTGTTTATACAGAAGGTGGTAAGCCGCACGTGAATGCCTATTGTGTAATTGCAGCTTTCTCAGGCTGATACTATCTCTAATCTCCGCTCCTTATCTCCTACTCCTCACTGCTTACTTTCCCAGAACTTCCAGGCGTCGGCAGAACTCCTCGTATCCCCCTTTGTGCCTTCACAACAGACTTTCAAGTCTCTCCTTAAATAAAGGGAACTTCACAGAACACTTATCACTAAAAGCGAACCAGGTTTAGACCAACATTTTGTGAAGGACAAGTGGAGCAGCGATCACCAGAACCCAGTGAGGACCACCGCCTTCTATGTCCGCCCATCCGATTGTGCTTCAGCAAACGCCGATCCTGTGCCACCACCTGTTCCTCCATCTGCATAATAGGCACCTGGGGACACGAGCCCGGACTGTGGAACCCTCCCACCAGAACCCAGTGAGGACCACCGCCTTCTATGTCCGCCCATCCGATTGTGCTTCAGCAAACGCCGGTCCTGTGCCACCACCTGTTCCTCCATCTGCATAATAGGCACCTGGGGACACGAGCCCGGACTGTGGAACCCTCCCACCAGAACCCAGTGAGGACCACCGCCTTCTATGTCCGCCCATCCGATTGTGCTTCAGCAAACGCCGGTCCTGTGCCACCACCTGTTCCTCCATCTGCATAATAGGCACCTGGGGACACGAGCCCGGACTGTGGAACCCTCCCACCAGAACCCAGTGAGGACCACCGCCTTCTATGTCCGCCCATCCGATTGTGCTTCAGCAAACGCCGGTCCTGTGCCACCACCTGCATAATAGGCACCTGGGGACACGAGCCCGGACTGTGGAACCCTCCCACCAGAACCCAGTGAGGACCACCGCCTTCTATGTCCGCCCATCCGATCCTGTGCCACCACCTGTTCCTCCATCTGCATAATAGGCACCTGGGGACACGAGCCCGGACTGTGAAACCCTCCCACCAGAACCGTAATGAGATATTAAGGGGGAAATTGGCTAAGATGGGAGGTTGCCCATAGCAACCAATCAGATACTATCTATTATCTTCTAGGAGGTGCTAAATAAATAAGACAGAGATTCTGATTGGTTGCCCATGGCAACATCCCATGTGACATAGAATACCCATCTTAGTAAATGTACCCCTAAATATCACACCGGTAATGAGGTGCTAATCAGGTTATTATCACTGTAACTGGTAAAACTGGGCGCATTGTTACGTCAACAGTGTCTAAGTCAACATCATTAGGTCGACCACTATAGGTCAACAGGCAGTAGGTAGTAAAAGTCGAAGGTGGGCACAAGCAAAACATCGATATGTAAATGGTCGACACAGGGAAGGGTTGATTCTGGGTTTTCATGCTTTTTGTGCGGCTATGTTGACAGTGGTCGGCGTGGCCCGTCAGTTAGTGTAACTCGTTCAGTCACCCTGCTTAGCTCGGCACATTTTACCTTTCCAATTGTAGTCCACGCGGGCCGTAGAGTCTGAACACGTTATCTGATTGTAATAAGCTCACGTTGATCACTGCCATGCTGACCTATTCATTGTGTCGACATTCTCTCAATGTCGACCTAGTGCATTTCAACCTGTTGACCTTTTTCCTGTCGACCAATAGTGGTTGACCTAACAACCTGGAACCTGTTCCAAGCTGGGTCGGACTCGGGACTTACCCTGTCCCATGGATACTCCCAGGTCGGCGCCATTCATAATGCACATGGCGGCAGTCATCTTATCAGGACCCCAGGGCGTGGCTTGGGTCCTGTTAGGCCACACCCCCTCTTGCCATGCTAGTGGTGAGCCCTGCCCTCTGCCCCTAGCCTCCTTCTCTGTGCACTGAATATGAGGCAGCATCCATTCACCTCCACCGGCACCGCTGCTCAATGCGAGGCAGAGAAGAAGCAGCTGATAGGGTAGTGCCCAACCTCCAGACTGCCCGCAGTACACTCTCCCCATGCTGTAGATGGGCCTGGGTCAGATGAAATTGGTTACCCATTTATACTGAATGCTACATTGGTTGATTCCTAGATCACTGAACTGGGGGGGGAGGGGGGGGGGGGTGTCTTATTTTGGACTTTTTTTCCACTGGGCAAAAACCCAGTAAATAAGCATTCACATGCAAAACCCAGGTTTTGAAGGCAGTAGAAATGAGGTATAAGTTGGGTAGACACTATGCAATATGGGATACGGTCATATTGTCTACAGCATTTAGGTCTACAAGCATTAGGTCTACACCACTAGGTCGACTTGCATTTAGGTCGACCTGCATTTAGGTCGACATGACTGAAGGTTGACATGACTTAGGTCGACAGGGTCATTAGGTCGACTTTTATAAAGTTGACAGGGTCATTAGGTCGACATGGGGAAGGTCGACAGGCAAAAGGTCGACATGGGGTCATTTGACTGTTTTATGAGTCGACATGTGCCGACAGGTGGTATTTCATGCCCTACCATCCACTAGGGCGTGGTGGGAGAATAAAATAGTGTGCCCGAAGCATGGCGAGTGCAGAGAGCCATGTGAGGGGACGCGGTGCTATGTTGACTCTGTCGACACTTGAAAAAAAATAAAATGTTTTTTTTTTTTTTTTTAAACCATGTCGACTTTTTCACTGTTGACCTAACCCATGTCGACCTTCAGTCGGGTCGACCTAAATGCAAGTCGACCTAATGGTGTAGACCTAATGCTTGTAGACCTAAATGCAGTCTGACGAATGATCCCATTCTATGCAATATGTACCCAGCAAATATGTCAGCCTGTTGGCCCAACATATCTGTACCAGGGTAAACAACAGATCAATCACTGTACCCGTCATTCATTTACATATACCAAGCTGCAACGGTGGCCACTTATACCAGTCATGCACACTGAACGATACGTCGCTCTGGTTCAGCCGAAAACAATATATCAGGCTGGTATCGTCCACAGTCCACACCCGGCTTTAGGAACGTGCACACATTCTTCGCTGCTGTTCATTGTTATTATCTGGATTAAATGTGTCTCTAGAATTCAGTCAGATTCCAGAGAAGGACAACAGATTAACGACCCACTGAACAGAACGCTGACATTTAGCTTGTACACGGATTGCCGCCAACTGTTGGACATCTTGACAGACTGCGGCTCCTGACATAATAAAGGTGCTAGAGAATCATTCCCAGATAAAAGCTGAATGACTTATTGTGATAACAATACATAGAACGGTTACAATACATAGATACTGAGCAAGCTCATTGCCATTGCAGCAAAGGCCGCTGAATATTTGATAACTGCACTGACAGGGGGGGGGGGGGGTGACTGCCACATGGTCACTGTAAATGGTGTTTCCCAAACGGAAGCCTTCAATAGTGACAGGAGCAAGCCAAAGTCATTTAGCATGAGGGGTTAAGAAGCAATATACTATATTTATGGTATGTATTGGCCTTTTAAGGATATTCTACTTGTGTAAATAATTGATTGTAAAACCCTATTCCTAGTTTATTGCACCACTAACATTGATGTACGCTGCATCTAAAACCAAACTAGAAGGGAACATAATACACGGAAATACTGATCATTCGTAGCACCAGAATTTTTTTTATCCCCTTCTGCCGCGTGAGAATTTCCATCAGGAGCATCTCAAGAGAGGAGAGGGCCCACATGCAGCCTCTGGCCTCACTATCTGACGGTGAGTAGACTCTAGCATTAGGGGCAGGTCTCCTGGAACATGGCACCCACGCCTTGTCGGGGAAGAGATGTAGTTTCACTCTCTGCCAACAGATGGCAGTGTTTCGGAGACACACAAACGGACATTATATATATATATATATATATATATATATATATATATATATATATATATATATATATATATATGCATGGGCCCAGAAATGCACAGTATAATAGACATTTTACCTTTTCTGTTCATCCCCATCTGGAGGCACTTGAGGAGGCGGCAGTACTGGCAGCGGTTCCTCTGCTTGCGTGACATGACGCAGTTCTTGTCGCGACTGCATCGGTACACTCTCTTATTGCAGATGCTGCGCTTAAAGAAGCCTTTGCAGCCCTCGCAGGAGATGATCCCATAATGCAGTCCTGTGGCGCGATCCCCACAGATAAGGCACGCTCTCTGGTCAACGCGGTCATCTAAAGACGAGACAGAATCGGTTGAAAAAACCATATCATTAATGGATCCAGCAAAATAGCAAGTTTATAGTGTGACATGGGTCATAGGAAATAACATGATGGGGTTATATATACTATAATATAGCTGGCAGTAAATGATATGGTCTACTATGCTATGGCCCTTATTCTGGTTCACTCGCAAAGGCAAATTCCTTCTCAAATGGACAAACCCATGAGCACTGCAGGGGGGCAGATGTAACATGTGCAGAGTTAGATTTGGGTGAGTGATACCCCTTTCACATTGCACTTTTAAACCGGTATATTGCCGTTTTTTTCCCATTTTAAAACGTTTAAGGCTGCAATGTGAAAGTGCCAAAGTTGATTTACCGGTTAAAGATAACCGGTATTTCAACACGGTTAAAAAGCAGAGTCCTACACGTTTTAAAGCCGTTTTTTAGGCAGTGTGAATGGCTCTATTTCAATGGCTTGAAACGTGTCCCTTGGGGGTTAAACGGGTTGAATTTTGAATGGTATTAAATGATTTTTAAAACGGTTTTCACCTGCAATGTGAAAGGTCTCAAGGCTCAGACCCGTTTTAAAGTCCCATTTAAGAATACCGTGTCATTACCCATTTCTGCAATGTGAAAGCAGTATTATTTTGTTTCTGTGCAGGGAAAATACTGGCTGCTTTATTTTTACACTGCAATATAGATCTCACTTTGAAGTAAAACCCCACCCAAATCTAAGGCCCTTATTCAGATCTGATCGCAGTGCAAATTTGTTCTCAAAAAAAGGGAAAACCATGTGCACTGCAGGTGGGGCAGATGTAACATGTGCAGAGAGAGTTAGATTTGTGCGAGTTCTTTTGTTTCTGAGCAGGGTAAACACTGGCTGCATTATTTGTACACTGCAATTTCAAATTCAACACACCCCATCCAAATGTAACTCTCTCTCTGCATAAGTTACATCTGCCCCACCTGCAGTGCACATGGTTTTGTCCATTTAAGGAGGAATTTGCCTTTGTGAGTAAATCAGAATAACCGTTATATTATAGCGGACACTACATGATGTAAACAACAATCCGCAGAGGCTGCAAATAATAACTACAAGCCTCCATACACTGGGCAAAAAGTCTGGATAATGGGGAAACCTATATATACTGGATGATCACCATTAGGCAAAGGACTCGCATTCAGTGGATTGGAATGATTAATAAGTAAGCACAAATATTATCTACTTATGGCACAACAATTACCAATACATTATAAGGGCTCAGCCATGTACCATACAGAGAAAACGTAAGTAGATCCTGGCAGCAGATCTAGAACTGCGCCAGACAAAATAGCAACACAATGAGCAAAAATATCTAATCGCAATCCCTTCGCAGTTTGACCGCCAGGAAGTCGGCGTTCGGGGGGGGGGTAACCTGACGTTTTCTAGAAGTGTCCAAAAAAATTTCGCCGGATTCTGTCGCAGAGTTGTGGAAGGGTCAGGCGCATACACACTAGGTGATTTTGCCCAGCGTGTATGGACAGCGATGATGGGGAATATCGTTGGGCTGAAAAATCACTCAGTGCATACACACCGAGCGATTTTCTCCCGTCTAAGTGATTTTTTCCTGGGGTGGACAGCTTTCTGTAGCCCGACGCTATGGAAAGCCGTCCACCTGGTTGCTCATCTGCTCCTAGTACCAGCAGATGAGTGGCGGGTTCAGCGCTGATGCAGGAACATTGCTACTCGCTGCCCCGTACACACTGGGCGGCTTTTGTGCAGTTCACACGCAGATTTGCACAGGGCGATGGCTATCTACTCACAGTTATCTGCAACGTTGCAGATGAGCGATCAGTTCTGAATCAGACCCACAGTATGTGATACGGTGGCTGTCGTACTCCACAGAACTGTTACAGACCAAGACTTGCAATAACTGGTAACCCCACAAGAATGTCTATCAATTTGTATTACCCATTATATCCCAAATAAAAGAATAATTCAATTAAAACTGAAATAAAGGAAGCATTAATATTTTAATAAGATGTATCCTCCGGCATTAAGTCCCTTTCCACAGTGATGGACACATATACATAACAGAGAATGGGATAGCGCGGATAATGCTGGATGCACGGATAACGCTGGATGCGCGGATAACGCTGGATGCGCGGATAACGCTGGATGCACGGATAACGCTGGATGCTCGGATAACGCTGGATGCACAGATCTGGTCAGTTGGACCAATTATCAAACAGCTGGATCTGTTATCAGTGTCGCCAACCTTCACAGATCTGGTAGGTCAGACCCAACAACAGGATCAGCGAATGTCAAAACAAGCATGTGGGGGGGGCATATTCAATTAGACGCAAGGTTTAACCTGCTGCTAAGTACTCAGTTGCATGTGAAAAGCTATACAAATACACGCATGGTAAATCAGGGGTTAATGCGCAGAAACCCACGGATTCCACTTAATGAATGGGTTTCCCTGCATGTTAATCCCAAACCGTGCCTTTTTCTCGTACACTTTGGAATTAATCCCCACTGACTGAATCAGCCCAATTCAGTGTTGGCTAGCGTCAAGAATCTTTGTGTTGGTCTTGGCGTTCCAAGTGGTGGACACAGAAGCACAACCAAAGATGCCACTTCAGTTGGAATGTGTTTAATTGATAGACTATGCTTTGCAATTAGATCTTTTTGACCCATATCAACAGTTTCTTAAGTTACTGTCCGCAAGCTGTGGAATGTTTATTTTACAGATCGGTGATGCAGACAGCAGGAAATACCCCCCAACACAATTACACCATACTCTGCCGGCTCCCGTCTAATGCGTCCACACAGAGTACTCAACACAGGTCCTACTGACCATCTTATGACCACCAAGATTCCAGTCCCAACGACAAGTATCTGGCTCAGAATTAGTAAGTGGCAAATGAATACAGAAAAGCAAAGTGAAAAGAATTTATGCAGAGACAAAGGGTAAGAATGCCACCTGGTTTTACTCCGACTGTCCGCCGGAACCCCCCTGTCCGGTCCAGGAAGTCTGCTTCCAACAAGGCCGACCATGATCGATCAATCGATAGTAGAGTCAATAGACCAATTGATCAATAGATAGATAGAGTCACATTTTGATATTCAGGCATTCTGTTTGTACTTATGTGAAAATAATTCCAGAAGTGTTTTCTTTTTGTGGAATAGATTTGGCTAAGACAAAAAAATAATGAACATTTGTTTGGAATTTACAGATCTGTGGAATTTCACCATTTCCAGTTGGTATTCCATATAAATGTGCTTTCTACCGCAAGATTAAATGTATACTGTATATCCCCCTCTCCCAATTTATTCCCAACAAAAGGAGGATTTATCCTGATAAACCCTACTTCCGTGAGATTCGGCAGAGAGCTACTTTAAGGAGAGTTATTTTAAGTGACTTGCAACGTGAAGCCTGATTTAAGATTAAACGCAGATCCAAGATAATGAGGATACATCTAGGTTAACGAAGTAGAATGCTCCAGTCATCATTCTGGCAGTTTCCTCTCTTCGTCTGACATGTCTGTCCCTGAAAATGACGGCACGCCAAGTAGGATTCTGCTCAGAGAGTCGCAGCCCAATTCTGTCGCAGTGGGAAAGTTACCATCAGACGATGGCAAATCTCACATGACAGCTCCTCTGGCTCCCGGACATACAATTTACATTTTTGTTCTATCTGACGAACGATAAAAGCCAGCAAAATGTAACCCCTTTGTTACTAGAGTAGAGGTGCGTTTCTTTGACACTATAGGGTTAACCAAATTAAATTTCAAACACTAAATTACTGGGTAGATTTCTCCTGGTTTGTCACATCCCCCCAAAGCCAGCACCTATTTTATCATTTTTTTAATCGGGTGCCGTCCGTACATAATTTGATTACTACGAAACACACGGTTTAGCAACAGAGGGAATATTTCCTATCACAGTAATTTGAAAAAAAAAACTTAAAACGCTAAGTTGGGTTGCACCAAATGTGTATTTCGCGAGCACTTTGGCGCAGTAATGATCTCTTTTGATTCACAGAACTGCAGCATAGGTTCATAGGGATGTATCTGTGTAGAGTTTGTATGTTCTTTGAATGCTTGCTGAGTTTCCTCAGGGTTTACAGTTTTCTTCCCAAAATACAAAAACATGAAAAAATTAACCCTGATGTGTATGTGCCCATGTGATTCTCTAAGTTATATCCAAATGTAAAGCGCAACGGAACATGCGTTGCTATACAAGAAGCTGTAAATAAATAAATATAGGAGGGACATAACAACACCGGCATCCCGGCAATGCAAACTTAACTGGGATGTAAACTTGACTGATGTGAAAGACTAGAAATGCACATTTCAATCAAGCAAGGAGCTATAAAATAAAACAATTTTATCCCTGATATGACCCTGATTTTGAACATCACAACTAATAAATGGAAATCAGTAAAAAAAATATGAAAATTAATATTTTACTACTGCCCTAAACTCACTAAGGTAGGTATAAATGTCAGCATACTATTTCAGAAATAATATAAAGTAATACAATGAGGACTGCTGAAGGTCTCTAGTCTACAAATTGTAACTGAAGGAGTAATATCTGCCAATGAGATAATTTGGGACAAATACAGGGGTCTTGGGTTCTCACCAAAGCCATGTCTGTGTAGAGTTTGTATGTTCTCCCCATGTTTATGTAGGTTTCCTCTAAATACTCTTCTTTCATTCCACAAAGTTCAAAATAGGGGTGGCCATTGGTGAACTCGCCATTTATTGTTCACATCAATGGTGAAACTGCAAGTGGCCATCGATGGCAGCACCGATGGTCACCCCTGCTTTTCATACACATACCCATGGGCCAGTGAGAACCTTGGGGTAGGGGCCAGGGGCGTCACTAGATATTCGTAGGCCCCATAGCAAAAGTTTGTAAGGGCCCCCTATTGGTGACAAATGTATGTAAATCATTTTACTTAGACAGAAAAGATGGGCCCCCCTCAGCTCTGGGCCCGATAGCAGCTGCATCCCTTGCACCTACGGTAGTTACACCTTTGGATAGGGCTTCATAAGTGCATCAAAGGACGAAGCTAGGGTCAACTAGATGGGATTGGTGGACCTTTTGATTAAAACATACTTTTCTGGATTTTATATACGCCTCCTCAAGCCAAGAGAAAGAATAAACGGACGGTATTTCCACCAAAATGCAGAAAAACTGGGATATGACTGTAAAAAAAAAAACTCATTCATGTACAATTCTTTAGGACTGTTGAGTGTCCCTGGAAACCAGGGAGAGATGACAGCTTCGGCAGCAGCGTGGTGATGGCTGACCAGCTAACTACTGAGTAAACAGTTAAGTTTAATGCCCTTCACCCCCGGATGACCCATGGGAACACCTGTGCGGACAGCCGTAATTTATTGACGGGCGGATAAACAGAATTTATATTGATTAACAAACCACACGTGCAGATAGATACAATGCACAAATGCGTTCACGGAGGCTGTAGAGATGGTGCCCGTGTACTATCTGCCTGTATATCTCTATAGGTGCATGGTCTTTATCACTGGGAACAGATAACTCTCATTAGCACTGGGCCAAACCACTTTTTTTTTTGGGGGGGGGGGGGGGGTGTCTGTATTATAGGTTCAGGCAGTGTACTTCTTTGATACTTTTATTTAAAAAAGGGAAGGAAGCAGTGGGATTCGGAATGCCTTTCAAGGGGCACAAATGTCAAACATGTCATCATGAGTATTTATATAGAGGGAGGAGCAGGGAGCGGACAATGGCAGGGAGTCAATACCCAACATTCCAACTGAAGACCGAGTCACAGTTACTGTACTGAATAGGGTTACGTCATGGAGTTATCTTTGTCCCCTGAACCCTGAACAGATTGATGAATGAATTGGATAGAAGTCCAGACTTTTTGGTCCTTCCTAATATATTTCCAGTGTATATACTTTAGAAGCAGTCATATGCAGTGAATAAATATATGTCATGTATGTATACAGTAGCAGTCCACATTCCTGACCTAGAGTGAACCATGCACTCCGGCCTTCATCCGTGATACAACAGTATAAACAAGTAAAAAACAGACACAAAGCAGTCTACTAGTACAAGGCGCATAATACGATTGTATAAATATTTAGCACAACAACATAAACCGTTTTACTGTAGCTGAAACTATACAACAAACATATTATACTATTTATTGTATACCCAGGTTTGTTATACAATACATAAATGTTGAAAACAACACTGGGGGCTTTTAATAAAAAAAACTAAAATAAAAAAAACTAAAATAAAAAAAAAAGACCTTATGGCGATTTTGGGATGTACTAGTAAATGTAAAAATATTTTCAGAGTTTTTAATTCCAGTTTTGAGAAGAAGAGGTTTGTTGGGCATGTGGAGATGTTGGGCATGTGGAGATGTTGGGCATGTGGATGTCACTTTATAAGCGCATGATTTTACAGCCTCTCAGGGAGGTTATTTAGGGCTGGCAGTTGTCAGGACAGGAATGCTTAAGCTGCACATCACTCTGTTAATCTATTTGAACATCTGACTTAGAACAATCCTCAATTCCTGTTCCTCTCCCTTTGTAGCCATGACATTTTCTAATCTTGCACAATGCTTTATCTGATAAAATATAGGGACGGGATTAACCTCCCTGTGCCTGGCCATTTTATTGGAACTGAGCCTTTTTGGTCTTTTCTATAGCCCTGAAGACTATGACCAGAGACAATTTAATCAACTATAATATATGGAAGAGACTAAAAAGAGACCAGTAAACCACAAAGTTATCTAGAAAAGCACTGGTACTGTCATAACAGTCACACATTTCCATGTAAAAGTATCAGTAGTTTAATGGGATTCACGATACTTCAGACACCATGTACGGATGATGTAATGGTTAGCATTACTGACTCACAGCGCTGAGGTCATGGGATCTATCCCCACCATGTGTTATATATACGGGGCAGTACGGATGATGTAATGGTTAGCATTACCGCCTCACAGCGCTGAGGTCATGGGATCTATCCCCACCATGTGTTATATATACGGGGCAGTACGGACGGTGTAATGGTTATAGCATTACCGCCTCACAGCGCTGAGGTCATGGGATCTATCCCCACCATGTGTTATATATACGGGGCAGTACCCATGGTGTAATGGTTAGTATTACTGCTTTACAGCGCTGAGGTCATGGGTTCTATCCCCACCATGTGTTATATATACGGGGCAGCACGGATGGTGTAATGGTTACATTACTGCCTCACAGCGCTGAGGTCATGGGTTCTATCCCCACCATGTGTTATATATACGGGGCAGCACGGATGGTGTAATGGTTAGTATTACTGCCTCACAGCGCTGAGGTCATGGGTTCTATCCCCACCATGTGTTATATATACGGGGCAGCACGGATGGTGTAATGGTTACATTACTGCCTCACAGCACTGAGATCATGGGTTATATTCCCACCATGTGTTATATATACGGGGCAGTAGGATGGTGTAATGGTTACATTACTGCCTCACAGCACTGAGGTCATGGGCTCTATCCCCACCATGTGTTATATATACGGGGCAGCACAGATGGTGTAATGGTTAGCATTACTGCCTCACAGCGCTGAGGTCATGGGTTTTATTCCCACCATGTGTTATATATACGGGGCAGTACGGATGGTGTAATGGTTATAGTATTACTGCCTCACAGCACTGAGGTCATGGGTTCTATCCCCACCATGTGTTATATATACAGGACAGTACGGATGGTGTAATGGTTATAGTATTACTGCCTCACAGCGCTGAGGTCATGGGTTCTATCCCCACCATGTGTTATATATACGGGGCAGTACGGACGGTGTAATGGTTACATTACTGCCTCACAGTGCTGAGATCATGGGTTCTATCCCCACCATGTGTTATATATACGGGGCAGTACGGATGGTGTAATGGTTACATTACTGCCTCACAGCACTGAGGTCATGGGTTCGATTCAGTATAAATCTAGTCAGGCGATAGCAACGTGCGGGGGCCCTTCATCACCGTTGCCGAGGGGCCATACACACGGAGCAATCCGCGCTTCATTTCTAAGCTATCTAGGCTAGCTTGCCTATGCTCCCGGAATGGCCGGGAGGCTCCCGAAAATCCCTCCCCTTCCACATGACCTCTCCATGCCGCTGGACAGAAATGCAGAAGTTTGCGGGTCCGTGGGAGAGGGCAGGAATAAAATGACTCAAATTGCGTCATTTCGCCCCATTTTAGCCCTGCCCCCTACTCACGGACCCGCGAATCGCTGTGTTTGCCTGGATTGGGGGTGGGGCTTTGAGTCGTCAGCCTTGTCCCCACCACCCGACCAGGAGATCCTGCTGACCTCTCCGGAATTCTCCTGGAGAGGAAATTTTAAAAGTCGGCAAGTATGATCTACTGTAGGCAGATGGCTTCGCAATGGGGCTGTAATCGCCCAGTGTGTATGGCCCGTAAGATTCATTTAGCAGGAACAGGTTTTTACTCAATCGCACAATGAGAGACACCCGATGGACAGTACATATATATTTCTTAAAGTTACAATCCGATCTTTTATTTAGAGGTTGGTGTATCGAGCGGTGAAAAAAGTTAAATTGCCCATAGCAACCAATCAATCAGCTTTGCAGTAGCATTTATCAAGTACATTCTATAAAATTCTAATCAGAAGCTAGTTGTTGCTATCTATGACCATTGTCATTGTGGTCACTGGTGCGTAGATCCAATGCTGACCCTGACTGATCATCCACTGACTCATTATTACAGATTCTGTCGTTTTTATTCAATCCAAACATGTGGTTACATTATCTGTTAAAAATAATGTTCAATCACGCGTTTTCCTGCCAGACTGAACCTTGGTCATCACCAGCTTTCTCTGCGCGTGACCAAAGGGCCACCAGACCCGTAGACTGAACCGGTCCTGACTTTTCAGAAATCTAGCAAGAGAGAATGTCCAGCAGCTGCATAAACTGGCCACCGATTCTGCCCAATCAGTATCTCTGTCAAAAACCACTTAAAAAAATAAATACAAATATAATATACAAAAAATTGCTACAGTGGTAAGTCCCATATACATGGGGCAATGCCACCTCCGCCCTAAGGGAGGTGCTAAGCACAGACCACTCAGCACAAAAGCGATGCACCCCCAATGAGGGATGAGCAATCTCTGCTGAGCAGTGTTTTGCCTGCGATGTAGCAGGATCCATCTCCGCGGCCAATGGCGATGCACGGGACTGCGTATTGCCATCGGGCATACACACGGTGCATTCCGTGCTTCATTTCTAAGCAATATACTCAGATTGTTTATACCCCTTTCACACCAGCCACCCCGGCAATTACCCGGCATTGTTGCTCCTACAATCGTCATTCCAAAGGCTTGAAAACAAAAATGGGGCGTGGCCTTCTGGGATCTAGCTATGCGGCTCCTTGTATTACCATAATATAACATATTTTTAGGCTCATTGCTTCTGATTGGTTGGCCACTTCTGACCTATTGGAGACCTTTTGAACTACACCTTGTAGATCTATTAAAAAGAACCATCTGCGTATAGTAAAGCATGTTCACAAATTAATTTCCTAATGTAGCCATTTTAATTGGAGTATTCCTACTTCCCAAATTAAGTCTAAAAAGTGACCATGTGCCGTTATTTGTGCATGTTTAAGGTTCCCAAAGATCTGCATTCAGTTTTAACATGCACAAACAGCAGAGGCTAATCAATCACCGCTTTTACACTGAGGCAAAAACCCAGGTCGGACCCAGGACAGCGTTGGTGTAAAAGGGACCATTCCAGGTCCATTGACACTGGACTCCTACCCAGGTCCTGACCAGGGTGGAACACTGGTCGGACCTGGGTAGTGTGAGGTGTAAACGGTCCCAACCCAGGTTCTATAGGGAATAGCAGGGCTGACCCAGGTTCAGTGTAAACGGTGCAGACCCAGGTATGACCTGGGTCACAGTGCTGTGTAGGGTATGAAGCTGGGTCCAACCCTGGAAACTCCCGTGTTCAAAGACCCGAGATTTTGGTGTAAAAGGGGTCAGCGGTGACATGGTTTCCATCATCAAAATGGTGCATTTGACCAATAGAAATGTAGCAAGCTGGCGGATCTAATCCAGTCATAACAACTGTCCAATCAAAACAAAGAATTAACAGTTCACACACTACATAGAATGACCAAACAGATGCCCAAAGCTTGGACACATGGGTGCGTCTCATCATGCCAACAGCACAAACAAGTACAGATGCCGCATTGCTGATCGCTTTATCCTTCTATCTGTGGTTTATATTACAGCCTATGTGCAATGCTGGCTAATCCTTCATACGGGATACGGTCGTATTGTCGACCCGATTTAGGTCGACAGTCCTTAGGTCGACACTGTTGGGTCGACAGGCAACAAGGGCGACAGGGTTCTAGGTCCACATGGATGAAGGTCGACAGTTGTCTAGGTCGACATGGGACAAGGTCGACATGGTTTTAAGTCGACAAATGTGTTAGGTCGTCAGGTCGCGAGGTCGACATGGGTTTTTTCACTGTTTTTTGAGCCGACATGTGCCGACATGCGGTATTTCATGCCCTACCATCCACTAGGGCGCGGAGGGAGAATAAAATAGTGTGCCGAGTGCAGCGAGGCACCGTGCCCGAAGCAATGCGAGCATAGCGAGTGATGCGACTGTGTTGACATTCAGGTAAAAAAACTGTGAAAAACCCCATGTTGACCTCGCAACCTGTCAACCTAACCCATGTTGATCTAACGCATTTGTCGACCTAAACCCATGTCGACCTTGGCCCATGTAGACCTAGACACCTGTCTACCCTTCACCCATGTCGACCTAGAACCCTGTCGACCTAGTTGCCAGTCGACACAATGATGTCGACCTAAGTGGGGTCGACAATACGAACCACACCCCTTCATACAGCCCTAGTTATGCTGCGTGGGTGTGGATGGAAAGGCCTACAGTGTCTAGGGTAGACAATAAGTCACCACCAAAATGTCGGCATTGACAATAGGTCGACATTTAAAATGTCAACAAAATGTTGACATGAAAAAAGGGTAGACAAGTTTTTTCTTTGTGTCCATGTTGACACCTGCCAACATGAACTCCCAATTAGTGTATGGATTCACTTGCCATGCTTCAGGAGTCCAAGTGTATATATACAAAAGTCCCCCCCCTTCCCCTCAAAATAAAAGTAAAACACTCAATGTTAATCAGGTTCTCCCAGTTGTGTGTGTGGTCTAGTGTGCGCACATTATATCGGTAAGGTTGCGTGCTCCTGCGAGTCATTAGCGATGTCCTCCATCGTCTGTACATGTGGGAGGATATCGCTAGTGAGAATCATGTTGCAGAATACAGCACGGCCCCTGCATTCCTCTGCCAGGCCCTCGCTAATGATGTCTTCCATGTGGCCTGTATCCATGCAGAGGGTGTCGCTGAAAATGCCCGGGAGCATACAACGCCAGCGACACAATGGGTACACACTAGACACTGTGCCCTATATGTCGCATGGGTGTATCCAGCTTTAGCTTAATTACTATCTAAAGTCAAATAACAGCCACTAGCTGCTGCTGTTTTACATGCAATGAGGAACCAGTCAGCATGCCCCAAAGGTGGTGAAACCCTTGTCGGCCAATCACATTGAACTTAATCCAATTTCAAAATAAAAGTAACTATTTAATTGGTTACTATGTGTGTGCGTGCCTGGGGGGGTCTCACGTACTAATGAGAATTACTGTACGGTCACAACATCGCTGTACTGTCCCCGGCCGCTGAACTTTGTCGCAGTAAGAGAAAACAGAGGATAACAACCTTTGAATTTTTTTACAAGACCCCGTAGGAATTCCGGATGACCCTATTAAGGACTCCCAAGGCCCTATTGATTTCATGACCCTATGCTCTCTCCCTTTCTCTGCATATTAATGGGGACTCCTTGTGTTATATTGCTGGGTGTTGGGTGGAGTGAAGCAGCATTACCATTGACCTCCCAATGCTCCCCTCGCTTTAGTATGTAAACCAACCCCTCTAACCTTGATATTTGAGACCGTTCTTCCATATCCACAATCACAGACATTCGGGTTTGGACGCTATTTCCGGGGACATTGTAACACGTAACTATGGCAGCACATTTATAGATATTAAAGTCGGTGAAATACGAATTTTGATGTTGGGAAATGTGGTTTCAGTGATCGTCAGTCACATAACTGTCACACGAGTAAATAAATCTGTGTTCAGTATGGTTACCCCGACAGTCAAAATACCGACGGACAAGACATGTTCAAAATGCCGGCATTCCATTTGCCGACATGGTCAACAAGTCAACAGTCAAAATGTTGACTTTTTTTTTGGTGCCTATGTCGACACGGGCACCGTATAAGTGTGCCGCTGCACCCTCTGTGCTTTGGGCATGGGGCCTCAGTGTGCTCGACACACTATTACAATCTAGCGCTCTATGCCCACTTTGAACGTGAAGCAAGAATACATAGAAAAAAATCATAAAAACTCATGTACATTTTTTGACATGTCCACATTTTGAAAGGTCAGTATTTTGACCGTGTCGGCATAATGAGTCAGCCTTTTGGAACATGTCGGTATTTTGACTGTCTGCCAATGGTTGTCCATTTCCACAGTTTCCCATCCCCATCAGAAATCGCTCCCTGCAGTGACGAATGACCCCTAGTGATATCAACCCCCACCCCTCTAGTGGTAACAGATCCCAGTGACAGTGCCGCCACCCTCAGCTCCACAACCACCCCCAGTGCTAAAAGATTACCCTACTCCTCTGACTCCTTACCTTATGGCAGAGTGCAGCAGTGTGTGGGGCAGGGGGGAGGTGGGGCAGGGGGGATATCATCAGCCCTCCATGCTGCAGCCGATATCTGCCCATGCTGAGATCACTTTTAGTTCCGGCCTATGCTCCCCGTAATGCCGGTCAAACTGCATTCTGATGCGCAATTTGGGGAGTGATACCGACGATCACAAACGGCAACATCAGTCAGTGGGCTGCGGCCGCAGGAAGAACTCTAGGGCAGATGTATTAAGCCTGGTGAAGAGATAAAGTAGAAGGTGATAACGCACCAGCCAATCAACTCCTAACTGTCATTTTTTGTAAATGTAGCTGATTGGCTGGTGCATTATCACCTTCTCCAGGCTTAATACATCTGCCCTCTGTTCTGCACTTGTGTAGAATGGATTTCCTCCATTAAAGACGGGGGACACTGGCGAGGAAGTACTAGCCCTATGGGGTAGGTCCTGTTCAGGTAGCGCGCTCTTGGAAAACGGTTAAACAAAAAAACGCATTATATCCATATGCACAGCAGGCTGTGCCACCGGGTGCCGGACAGTTTCCAGACCGTCGGGATCCTGACAGTCATTACCCCGACGTCGGGATCCCAACAGTCAAAACCCTGACACTCGGGGTCCTCACGGCCACAGACTATTCTCCCTCGTGGGGTCCATGACCCCCATAGAGGGAGAATAGAATAGGTGGCGAGGGTAGCGAGCCACCTTGCCCGCAGCATGGCGAGCACAGCAAGCCCGCAAGGGGCTTTGTTTCACTGTCCCCGCTGTCTGAGTCCGGCCAGTCGGGATCCCAACGTCGGGCTAATGACTGACGGGATCACAATACACAACTTCATCATTTAAAATGGATATATTTATTTACAAATAAGAATATTTTCGAGTTTTTTCTGAGTCACTTCAGCTTGTACCAAACAGACACAAAAATGTCACCCGTTCTGAACAAATGGAATCCAGATGAATAATTGACCACAGTAATTGCACTACTCTCGAACCGGCAGCCTGATGTGGTCACATTTGGGATAATTGCTGCATGAAGTACTTTGTTGCCGTATCGTACAGTTTTTCAGGCACTTTAAATACCACTGTGGTTTATGTAATAGAATGCGAAAAAATGCATGTGCGCGTTAACGCATAAGGCATTACATATTACATATGTGCCCCTATACATCTATCCTCTGTGTGGTACAAGTCGCGCTACGCATGACCCCTGAGCTCATTGTGACTTGGTGGCGAGGAGCATCTTTATGTGCGACTTTTTCAGTTACAGTGCATCTTATTCACAAAATGATGCGCATAAAATACACAAGCACCTTCTGCTGATTAAAATCAATGGAAAACCCTGTAACTTAGTATTTTCTATGCAGACATAGGCGAGGTTGCATACAGAATACAATGCACTGAAATGGAAAAGGTTGCACGCAAAGACACACTGCGCTACAGAGTCCGGCACAAAAAGGGCTGTTTAACATGCAAGGAGGCTAGATGTATGTGGACACATCTGTATCATTTGTATTTAAAACACTGGCATATTATGATGTGTCCTTTCAATATTGTCGTATACAACACACAAGGAAAGTTACCAAATATTGGCCGAAAATATAATATGTCACGTACATGCCTACAAGCCATTTCCCACGGTTAATACCCATTTCAGAGTCTCTTTTCTGCCCTTCACTAAGGGGGTGCTGGATGACTCGCCAACAGTCAGAATCCTGACCAACAGTTGGCTATTCTCCCTTGTGGGGGACCAAGCCCCCCAGAAAGGGAGAAGAGAACTTGTGGTGAGTGAAGCGAGCCACCAAGCCTGCAAGGGGCTTGCACCTCCACCGTCAACATACTGTTGGCCGGGATTTCATTGCCGGTGTACTGACTTTCAGGATCCCGGCCGTCGACAAACCAACAACCGAACCCCACTAAGGACACCATAAACACATATACATTTAAAAATTAAACACTGAGTTTTGAGGTTAGCGACTCACAGGTATCTTGCAGTAATGGATTAATAGTCCATTAATTATACACAGTACTGCTACATTGTTTAGGGGAGGGGGGGGGATAGGGAAATAAAACAGAAAAAAAAATATGAAGCGACAACATGTGGTTTCCAAAAAAAAAGTTTATCTTTAGTCCAGGCTCAACTTCATTGCAGTACAAGTGCTAAAGCAAACACAGTTGTGGAGTGTGAAAACGACAAAGCTCGCAACTCAACCTCATCTTGAACCCTGCAAAATTTTATGGCCTCTCCTCTGTAAAGCCTCCCCCCTCATCGTATTAAAGGGGCATTGTTTCAAAAGGTCACGGCGGGGTTCCATCCATGTTCTCACACAAAATAGGTTCAGTAGTGACATCACAAGTACAAAATACAGATTTATTTCTTTTTTATATATAAACATTCCAATGGCCAAAAAAGAATAATACCCAATTTTAGCTACTAAACCCCTCCATTGGTAATTTGTAGGTGACACCATGTTCCTTTGTCCATGGCCAATAATTCAAGAGAGAATAATGTTAGCCATTTATATTCTGTTACTAATGTAACACCGAAAAGATTAATAGTGGAACAAAAAAATGGGCAACAGTTTACAAAGACAAAAGTAACAAAGTAATGTAAAGTACATGTACAGCAACAAAACCCAGGCCTGCAAGTCAAGTAAACACCTCAATAAGCTTTGAAGAGCAAGATAAAATACAATCGGCACAGATAGCAGGTTTTGAGGTTATTGAGAGTATAACTCTGTAACGGATATTATAAGAAGGTATGAAAGTGTTAAATTACTTGGTATGCAAATGAGGTAACCAAATGGCACTACTCGGCAGAGATTCAAGAATTCTGCCTTTATAACTTGGGCAAATTTAAGAAAGATTTGAAAATGGCTGAAAAGCTCAAAAGGGCAACAGAACCTTATAAGGGGAGTCGCTGGTCCCCGTAACTTTTTGACCTTGCTGGCAGTAGAATCTTAATCAAGAACAGAAGCCTTAAAACCCGCAGGCAAAATTTCAAAGACGAGATAAGTGCCAGTGATCACGTTGATAAGATGCGTTGACTTTGAAATGAGAATGGACAATATTTAAGATGAGACAAATGTAACATTTTGTATTGAGAGGTCTAATTTTATAACGAAGACGTAAATGTACAGTATGGAGATTTAACGAAGCTGAGTACAACTGAACGTGCTATATTGGACGAGTTCGGGGTGGTCTTAAATTCTCAAATGTGTCAAAAATTGTACAAAATCGATTCTGAAAACCGACAAAATGGGAAGAATGCTACAATATTACTTTGAAACAATGAACACAATGGGCTTTGTAGAGTTAGCCAAAAAGAGGGAAAAAGGGGTATTTCAAACACGAGTACAGATTTACAGATGGGAGAGGGTCAAGACCTAAAGGCCCCCATACAGTGTGGTGACTGCTCCCCTCGGAGACGTGCACGCAATGCTGCTTGCACCGCTTGGCATTTTTCCATGCGGTCCGCTCGAGACCTTTGATATATCGAATGCGGTCCTTTTGCTTGCAAGATATTGCCAGCAATCCCAGCCAAGCCTGCTCAGAGCCGGAAGCAATCCTACGGATTGTTTCTCCAGTCAGGGAAACTCGGAGGGTCCGGTGTGATAGAACGATTTCTTACAAACAAAAAAAGCTTTCGGTACTTATGTAATATCTGGACTCCCGTTTTTCTTATGAGACCGCGTCCCCTCGCCACGCTTCGGGCACGGTGGCTCGCTGCGCTCGCCAAGCTTCGGGCACTATATAAAATCAACTCCATGCGTAGTTGGATAGTAGGGGTATGAAAAAATGGGGTGCATTTAACATGGGAGTCCAGATAATACATAAGTACCGAGCTTTCTTGCAATAGTTCGACCAGTTCAATCAGTCTCCTACCCACACAACACCTATTGTGGACACACACGGACTGGTCAGTCAGTCATTCTGTCCTCTCTACACTGCTGTCTGTTCGTGCGGTCAGAAAATGAGGGCATCCTTTAAATGCTGCAATGTTTAAGTTTACTGTTTTACCAGGTATATTACCACTGAACATTATCTGTTTGCAAACTTAATGTGTATTTCAAATAAGTATTTGTGTACATCTGACAAAATCAGACATTTCCCAATCTACCAAAAGACCACTGACCATCTAATCATTACACAGCCCTTTACATAATTACACTACCTAAAGGCAGCCAAAGTCCAGTCTCAGGGCCCATCGGGAGAAGCAATAGATCTGGTTTACACTGGCTGATCAGTTATCTGACCGAAAGGATCAGTGCCCAAGATGAGTCATGCTATCACCTCTTATTTCAATGCTGAGGACAGTGTGTGTGAAATATATATATATCATGTACATGAGGCTTCAGAGAAAGGTTTCTCGAGGACACAGAGATACATACTGTACGTTTCATAGGCTCATACAAATACCACTTTTAATGGAAGGTGGAAAATAAAATACATTGTTCTCTTTTCTACTGAGAGGTTATATGGTCAGATTTGTCTCATTCCAAGCCGTCCCAGTGTTTTGGACTTCTGAATTCCTGCAGAACGCTCTCAATGGAACAGTGTAGGTCAGTGGTTCCCAAACTGTGCGCCGTGGCACCCTGGGGTGCCTTGGGGGACTTGCAGGGTACCCTGGGTTGGTGGTCCAGGACCAATTCAAGTATTTTATGTCCATTATAATAGTCAAATTGTCAAACAGAAGCGAATCCTGTCCATTACCACATAACTGATCCTAAGGATGAGATATAAACACAATTTGTCTTTTAGATTTAACTGAATATTTGTTTCTGATTTTCTCAATGAGGAACTTTTAGACGAAGGGTGCCGTAAGAAAAATTGTGATGCTTTGGGGTGCTGCGATTCAAAAACTTTGGGAACCCCTGGTGTAGGTGACTGAAAGAACAGTCAAATGTCCTCATTTGATTTCTGACCGTACAGCTTGTAACCCTGGAAAATAATTACACTCAATTAAAAGGTAAACACAAAGGGCTGAAGGGGTCTTGTCACTTATTGATCCCTTACAGATGCTGTTAATGCACCTCCCCCCAACAGGCACACATTGTGAAGGACACCCCCCCCCCAGCAGTGGGGACTTCCTGCACAGTCACCCAAGTGCTGAAAGACTGGATTTAGCTGCTCTGCTGAATTCTGGCAGCAGGCTCACCCTCCCAGTAGATGAAGTCATCAGGTGTGGCAACCAGCTTTAGGGTGTGGGAGGGGGCGGAGGAAATTTTAAAAAGTTCTGATAAATGATCTTCCGCATTGATTGCACTTAAGAGGGATCCCAGTATACTACTGTATATTTGGCAAGTGCAATCACAAAAGAAATTCAGAATTAATCTAAGTGCAGTAGCTCCGCAGGGATAAGCCTGGGTACAAACAAAATGCAAAGTCAAGGGGATTAAAACTGCATACAAGTAATGCTCTTCCAAGATGTAAGCCCCATACACACGGGGCACAAATCGCTGACACACGTCCTCTGAACCAGCGATCCGTGCTGACTCGTGTGCCGACACTCGGGTATACAGACGGAGCGATACACGCTTATTTTCTACGCAATGTAGTCAGATCACTTAAGAAATGGCCTGAAATTGGCTTGTGAGCCTTTAGGGCAGGGATGGGGAACCTTCGACCCTCCAGCTGTTGTTGAACTACGCATCCTAACATGCCCTGTAACAGGTTTAAGATTGGCAAACAGCAAAACTGTAGCAAGGCATGCTGGGATGTGTAGTTTAACAACAGCTGGAGAGCCGAAGGTTCCCCACCCCTGTTTTAGGGAAACTTGCGGGCGTACACATGTTGAAATGTGTGCAAAACTTGTGTGCTGAGCAATTAAGTGTGGGCTATTTCCCCGTGTGTATGCCCGTAAGTTTCCCTAAAACAGGGTTGGGGAACCTTCGGCCCTCCGGCTGTTGTGAAACTACAAGTCCCATCATGCCTTGCCACAGTTTTGCTATTAGGGAATGCTAAAACTATGGCAAGGCATGCTGGGATGTGTAGTTTCACAACAGCTGAAGGGCTGCAGTTTGGCCATGGCTGATGTAGTCTGTACCTGGCATATGTGGGGCAAAGAGAAATTGCCCCAACTATCAGCGCGATGGCCACCCTGTCCTAGTGTATACCCAGCCTTACCGTCTTAAAAAAAAAATGTTAAAATTAGATATATCTGTCCCCATTTCTATTTGTCTGCCAATGTATAATATGCTTAACTGTATGTACTTTATGTAATATAATTAGACGCGTTATCTTAGCTTGATATCATTATAAGTAAAGATCCCAGTTTGGGAATATTTCCCCCACCTACCCCAAATATTAGTTAATAGGCAACATAATTTGATGTGATGTCCATCGGCACACTTTATGATACATTTATCTGACTCTGCAAATGGTGCTTTGAGATGAGTCACAATGGGGAAACCTATGTGATCATCTGGAAATGCTGCATTATCTTGTCACTGTCAGAAGCAGTCAGTTGCCAGAGACAATTTAACACAATTTACTAGTGGGGGGGAGGGGGCATCTACATAACCACGTACACGTTACAGTATCAGTCATAGGCAAGTGGCTCAAAAGCATGGCAGAATCAGGCCAGAGAAGAATGATGTAAATTCCCCCCAGGGTCCTTAGTGGGGTAATAAAACATGTCAATAGAATGGAATCGAAATATGATAGGATCCAGCTTGTATCAAGTTCTGATGATTTAAGAAGGATCGTGCCTACATCTCCCCATTAGGAGTCATCCATTCAAGGCTCTGCCCAGTGTATTTCTGTGTAATGCGCCTAAAATGGCTGCCTCACCAGGATCCTAGGACAGGAAGGAAAACAAACCTTGCAACTTATAACCCAAAATGGCTGCCTCATCCTTGTTAATTACAATCATGGTTTATTTTTTTATTTATATATATTTTTTATCTAACACTACTATAATCTTACTATATGGTAAGGGAGAAAAGTGCTATATAACTAAAATTATTATTATTATTATTACTATTATTATTATTTTATTATTATGATTTTTAATAATAGTATTAAGAGTTAGCCAGATGACTTAAGTTCCAACAGTAAAACTTGTATGCACCAAGACGCATATTATTCCTGTACCAAAGAAAAAGAACTATGCGTTTTGTCAGTTATCCAACAGACCCGCCATGGTTTTGATGTTCAACGGCCGTTCCACTTGCTCTAAAGATACTACATCCGAACACAGACATATACTACAATGATATTCTACGTCACATTTTTTTTTTCTATGAACACAGACTTATTTAGTCGTATCCTCCAATAATAAACCTCTCATCAGACACCGCGTTAATTCGCAGCTGCCTGCCATTAATCCTCTGACACCCTGGCCCAGCTGTCGCAAACTAATGTGACGTGGAGGAAACCACCCCCCCAAAGGAACACGTTGTTATAACCAAAGTGACATGATGTCATAGCTCTGTATTTCTGCAGCAGCTGAGACTAAACAGATAGGGTCATAGAACAAATTCTATACTCTCAGACTACAATTTTATTAAAAAAGTTATATATATATATAGCCTGACAGGTTGGTTTAGAAAACGGTAAATATGTAGGGCGGAGATGAAGTCCTAAATTGTGTGTCTAGTTACAACAATCTTGTAATCACACTGAGATAATACGTTTTATCACAATAAAGTTTATATGGGAATGAGCAATATTGCTACAACCTTTTGTTTATTTTTCACGATGTTATTTAATTTCAGTGCGCTACGAGAAGAATAATCTGTAGGGCAGCATGGATGGTGTAATGGTAAGCATTACTGCCGCACTGGACTGAGGTCAGGAGTTGGGGTTTTCTGACGGTTTTAAGTCGCGCTCCTGCCACCGCTGGTCTCCGTATAGTAAGCATAAAAAAAAAAAAAATGGGTGCAGAGTGGGCCTGTGGGCACCGCAAACACTGCACCATTGGGTAAGGAATATCAATTGTAAGCTCCACTGGGGCAGGTATTGATGGGAATGGACAAATATTCTCTATAAATACACTACGGAATATGTGTGCGCTATAAACAAAACCGGTAATAATACTGCAATATACATCAACAACACGCACATGGGGTAATATACATCCTGAAACCCAGTCTCTATTGGCCGATACTGGTCAGGGGAGTTGTAATACATTCCTACGCCATCTGAGCTAGTAGGGTTAAACGTCCTTCCTCAGTTGCGAAACCGAAACAGTTTCTAGTCTACCAACACTGACCCTGTTTTAGGTGTGATGGGAAAGGTTACTGTCGGCTGCCGGGTCTGTGCGAGCAGACCTGCATTTATACATATGTAAGGATTCCTATAAGTTCAATGGAAACTATAAATCCCACTGGGCACTATGTTAGGAAGTACAATGTGACATTGCATGCTATAGATAATACTACCAAAATGAAGCAACATATACAACGGTACAACAATTGTCTATTACTCAGCAGGAATACCTACATACATTTTATGTAGATTTCACAATTCCAAGCACCCGGATCT